>NW_015386201.1:483639-503735 GCF_001527695.2 Protobothrops mucrosquamatus | reverse complement strand
CTCCCTCCCTCCCTCCCTCTCTTTCTCTTTCTCCCCCTAGTCACCCTGGACAGCGGCATTTGATGGCTGTGTTGAGGCTAGCCTAAAGTAGAGGCTTTAGCTCTAGTTAGTGCCATCCTTGCCACTCAGAAAGGCCATCTCATGCCATTCTCCAAGGTGTGCAAATCTTGGGGGACAATGTAATTGCCCCTGCAGTTCAATGTTTTCCAAGATCTTTCTCACATCACTTACTATCAGGTAGTGTTCTCTTTCTATTGACAGGTCCCCTGCAGCCTACCTAAGGCTGCTCTACAAGACCTTTGTCCTTGAAGCAGCTTTGGAGAATGCTCTTCTGCAGCCTCTAAAAACCATGCCAAAACATGCCTTGTTTTCGAGAAATTTTTGGAGGCCCTGGAGGCTACATGAGAGCAAGTCCTCTTATGGGCCTTTCAGAAGCTGCATGAGAACACATCCGTTTCTCACATGGCTTCTGTGGTGTCCAAAAATTGTGTGAGAATGGAGAGTGGTTTTGAGAATAGTTATGAACTTGATGAACACTGGCGTGTCACCCGAAATGTTGTGATGTATCACTTTTGACATACATGTCATAGGTTCACCCTCACTGGTTTTAGAGTCCTGAGATAGAACCCCATTAAGTCAATGAAACTCATGCTCCATTCAGCCTTACGTTTCCTAAAGAGCAGTCATCCTTTCGGTTCTGGACAATGCTCTCCTTGCTTTCCTATGCCCTCCCCACACAATATTGCAACTCTTTCCTTTTCTGTAACATTGCAAAACATAATTCATTTGCAGTGTAGGAATTTTGCTATTTTATTTCACTGAAGCCCATCTATCAGTTCTTACTTGCTACCAAGTTCCTATGGACCTATATAGGAAAGCATAGTGAGCTGTTCTACGGCATATTGCTTTGAATCTATTGTAGCATTTTAAAATTTCTTGATCACAGCACAGCCTTTACTGTACTTGGTTTGAGGTACAAGAACTGTAAGATGCAAAAGAGATGTGTGGGATAATACCAAGACTTGCAATAATGCAAGGGTACAGAGAAATTCTCTAGATTTGTTTGGCATTGGCTAAAGAAATCAATGGAAATATTCTATATTTACCCCAGATTGTGTAGGTTTGCTATATTAAGCATTGCTGGTTATGGAGTTCAGTATTTTCTGATTTGTTATACTGAAAGTAATGTGGACGGATATAAAGAGGAATTCCTTACATCATATGAAATCCCTTTGAATGCCTTTTTTCATTCATGCAAAGCATTGGTCAAGGTTATGTTCTAAATAAATCCCTACCCATTAGTTTTCTGAATTTGATAACTATTCCAAATAAGGTTGGTAGTAAACAGTTAAACAGCTGGTTTCTTAAATAATAGACTGACTTGCTGGATCAACACAGAACTCGCTGCAACCTCAGGCTTTATGGATATTAAGTTGTTTTTTTCAGCACATTGCTCAAGGATTCCGTTCAGGATTCTAATGTAATTATGAGGGATTGTATTTCTACGGCTCTCCATAATTTGTTCTGGCCATTCTCATAAACAACAGTAATGCCATTTCCTTTCTCTCACCCCAAATATCTTGACATGTGTGGCTTTCACAAACACTTTTTATCAGTATTTTTATTTATTTAAGGCTGTGTAGGGAAACCTGTTTGTCTCTTTAGATTGTTCCAGTATTAGAGATAGGATCGGAGAAGAAATCCATCACAGATTTCCTTTATATCAAAATGTTCTGATCTGCCAAGCTTTGCATAAAATAATAATTCATTGATTTTTATCTGAATTACCAGAAGTATTTATTGTATAGTGCTAAAGGAAGACTTGCCATTCCCTCTATCCAGGAGTAATTATGCAATCTTAGATGTCACTCATTTAATTCAGGCTGTATACCACCTCCACACATTCCAGCTTAATATGATACAAGCTACACCAGCCAGCATTTTAGGGCTTTTCCCCGAAACTTCTTCTTACAGTTATAACCCACTGGAGTTTTACTGAATATATAATCTGAATAATTCTGGAGAATTAAGACATTTCCGCACTATAATGAGAGGTTTTCGTTTATTTATTTATTCATAAAATTTATTGGCCACCCATCTTACCAAAGGGCAACTCTGGGTGGCTTACAGTTACATATAAGCTAAAACATAAACCATTAAAATCAAACATTAAAAACAAAGACGCATAGGGATGGCGGGGGTGGAGTTGGGGAGAGGTGGGATCTGTTATTATTCAGTCAACCCCTCCATTGTGCCGTTCCCCCACTGGGGCCCCAAGCTGACTGGCACAGCCACATATTTAGGCCCTTACGAAAAGATAGGAGGGTTGGGGCCAACCTCACATCGGGGGGCAGGATGTTCCAGAAGGCAGGAGTAACAGCAGAGAAGGCCTTCCTCCTAGACCAATGATGGCGAACCTTTTAGAGACCGAGTGCCCAAACTGCAACCCAAAACCCACTTATGCATCATCGGGTGCTGGGTGGGTGTGGCCCATTGGGTGGGCGTGGCTGCAGTGGTAACAGCAGACTGGGTGGGACTAAAAAGTTCAATCAATTCCAACTTTGCAAGATCTTTTTTTTTCCTGCAAGAAGTTGAAATTGACTGATTGAACCTTTTTTTTTTGTACACGGCGGCGGAGGCCTAAAGTGAAAAGGTTTTATAAAACCCAGCTGAAGGCCTAGGACTGGAGCGACGGCGCGCGTGCCCACAGTGAGGGCTCTGAATGCCGCCTCTGGCACCTGTGCCATAGGTTCGCTACCACTGTCCTAGACCCTCCCAACTGGAATAATCGGGCTGACAGGATCCGCAGCACATCTTCTCTGCCAGCATGAGTACTCTGCCGGTACGGGCCAATCCCAGTGGGGTGAGATGGTCCCTCAAGTAACCTGATCCCATACTATGATGGGCTTTAAGGTGACTGTCAAGACTTGAATTACACCCAGCATCAGACTGGTTATGGATGCAGCTCGCGGACCAGTGGTGTAAAAAGGTTAGTTGGAGGTAATAAAAGGAATTGCATAGTTACTGGTCTTCTTCTAGGCAAACTCCAGTAACAATTTCCCTAGTTCAGGGGTAGGCAACCCAAAACACTCAAAGAACCACTTGGACCCATTTCCCACTGAAAACAAAACACTGGGAGCCGCAAAACCCTTTTGATATCTAAAATGAAGATAACACTGCATATATCCTTTTTTACCTTTATTATAGGTATATATGGTAAAAAAGGATATATGCAGTGTTATCTTCATTTTAGATGTCCAAAGGGTCTCTCTCTCTCTGTCTCTCTCGCCCTCCCTCCCTCTCTTTCCTCTCCCCCCTCTCTCCCTCTCTCCGATCTTCTGCTCACCTGGCAAGCTGGCTTCAAGCTGTTCTGCAACAGGCTGGCTCTCTCCTCTCCTTCCTGCTTCCTGCTTCCTAGAGAGAGAGAAGGGAAGTGCAAGTGCCTCTCTCTGTCTCTCTCGGCAAATGGCAGAGGAGGCTGGGAGCCACAGGAGAAGGCTCAAAGAGCCGCATGCGGCTCCGGAGCCGCAGGTTGCCGACCTGTGCCCTAGTTAAACAAATAATGCTCTCTCTTATCCAGAAAGGAGAATAAAGAAGGAAGACTTCAGCAACATTAATTGTGCATTTCTTTCGGGCAAAATCTTAATACCGCAACATAGGCCACTTTGGAGATGTCTCCCTCTTCCAAACTGAAGTGAATCTTTCTTGAAATGGTCCAAAGTGAACCAGATTATTCTGAGGGCAGATTCATACTTTCTGTTTGCCCCAAGGCAAGTATGGACCGGCCACCAAGGTTTCAGTTAATGTTGAAGCAGCTTCCATGAAGCTGAACCAGCATTTTTTCTTTGCTAAAAAGTTTCCATGGCCTACAGTGGAACATCGGAATGAAGGAACACCTGGTTTCCTTTGCTTTAAATCATTACAGCATCAAAACAATGATGGCACAATGAAGGGGCAGAGGGAAAGAAAGGGCATGTATTTGTGTTCCCTTGGGAAGGGTTTATGAAGGCATCCATGTGTGTGAAGATCTGAAAAAGGAAAAGAGAAGTATAAGGACTATTGAGGAATGGAACAGTCCCATAAAGGAAAAGGCAAGCATTGGTACACTGATCTACTCAGAGCCAGCAGATATGAAAGGCAAAAAGGCAGAGAAAGACCAATTATGGCCTGTAGTGGCCATAAACTGGACTGAGCACTGGCCCCAGCCCCGTTGTTAAACCAAGCTGCAATTTCGAAAGCGGGCTTCCAGAAGATCCAGGAGCAGAATGGAAATGAGCAGGTGAGGCTGCTGTGTGATTATTATTCTTGTTGTTGTGTCTGACTCTTTGTGACCCTATGGACCGTAGCATGCCAGGCCCCATACCATATCCTCCACTGTTTCCTGTAGTCTGCCCAAACTCATGCCTACTGCATTGATGACACTGCCTAACCACCTCTGCCATCCCTTTTGCCTTCAATCTTTCTCAACATCTTTTCTAAGGAGTCCTCTCTTCTCATTCGGTGGCCAGAGTATTTGAGCTTCAGCTTCAGTATCTGTCCTTCCAAAGAACAACCAGGGTTGATTTCTTTTAGGATTGACTGATTTGATCTGCTTGCGGTCTGAGGGACTCTCAAGAGTCTTCTCCAGCCCCATAATTCGAAAGCATCAACTCTTTGGCACTCAGCATTCCTTATGATCCAACTCTCACAGTCATATGTTACTATTGGGAATACCACAACTTTGACTATATGCTGTGTGGACTTGCTTTAATCCTTCACATTCCCTTTGGAATTTCATAAGACCTTGTGGAAGATTTAGCTTTTCCCCAAAGGTTTTATTAGATGAAGAAGGAAAAAAGCACCCTTCTGAAAAACTGTTAAATGTATCCTATCCTCCATTCTCCATTTTAAATAACTTAATTCTCCTTAGAGCAGACGTATCAAACTTGCAACGTAACGTGACGTTGCACGATGTATTGGAGCTTTTCCCCCATTGGGGTGGGCACAGTTTCCTCATGACGTGGGCCGGAAGTTTGACACCCCTGCCTTAGAGGTAGATCAATTGTCATTCTGTACTAGATTCCCCTTTTCAATACTTGTGACTTTTTTTATATGGAAAGTAGCAATCAACACACACATTCCTCTCCACACCAGAAACTATAGGAGTGAGGTAAAATGTTCTCACATCTAAACACACCCCAGAGGCCTGATCTAGTCTATTTCATACACTCATAAATTGAAGTATGCCACTACACATTCTATACAGTATGTCTGATTCCAAAAGGAAAAAAAACACACAAAAATAAACTGCGGCATATAAAGTTGTCATCCAGAAGTGATTTGTACATGTTCCATTCTTACAGTAACAATGATAGTGTTTTTGAAAGCTGGCCTTCTTATCAAGACATAAACAATAACACAAGTGAGAACATAATAGCTTTAGTACCTTAGTTCCAGGTGCAGTTTATTTGTATTTTGTTTATACTTCTTGAATAAAACTTGCTGCACTTGTTGAGAACATACCTGAGTCATTTGCCCTGAGCAACACAAAACAACTTAAAAAAACCCAAACTACTGTTTTTTTTAAGTTCTTAATTTTATGCAGACTCATCTCAAATAGTGTAAATAATCAAGTCAGATTATGAGTGGAACTTAAATAGCTGACAAACTTTTCCACACTTCAGACCTGAGCTGTTTGTCTCTTTCTCCTCTGCCTCCTCTCCCCCAAATAAACTCACTGAAAATGAAGTTGGTTTTTAAGTTTCAAGCCTTGCCTTGCTTCAATCACACTGAAGATTTGATGTTCTGTCCAGGCCATATTTCTCTACTGACTGGCAGATCACCTTGCCTGCTGAAGTGGGGAAGGAAGGGAGTGAGGGAGAGGAAGAAAGATTTTACCATTTTTCCTGTCCTGAAGGTGCTTTGCAAAAAGGCAACTGGACTTTCTTGAGGTTTTTTCCCCCCCCTTGAAAACATTTCATTTCTCATCCAAGAAGCTTCTTCAGTTCTGACTGAATGGTGGGGAATGGAAGGATTTATATTCTTTGCATTCATCTGGTCGTAAGCACTCTGAAGGTCGGTCCTTAGCTCTCTGACAGTCACTCTTTTGGAGACCCTTTTGGAGACAGCAAAGTCCACATCCTGGACAGAGAGGACCACTGGTTTGAAAGGGGTCAAAGAGAGCATCTATTTGGCACTCACAGGCAATTCCATCAACAGACATATTGACCTACAACTAGCCTACGAACCCCTCAGAATTGAAACCAACTGCACAGCCAACCAGAGATAGCACTCAACCAACCCATGAAAGCCCCCTCTTCCCCACTAGCAGTTCACCTCCCAATGACCCTGAAGTCATGTAACCTCCCCATCATAAGACCCATCAAAAGCCTCCCACTGATGACTCACACCCGATCCACCACAAGACCCTCACTTGACACACCCACACCTGAAGCCCTTATAAAGAGAAGAGCATTGACACAGACATCCCCTAAACTCTGCTGAAAATGTTACCCAGCCTGGTAACAAAACATTCAGAGACCAACCCACAAGCTCGGAGAACAAACCTTCACCCTCATCCCACACCAGAGCTACAGATATTCGCAGAGGCCATCTATACTGAAATTGAACAGCCCTCTCTCAACAGAGGGGGAGAGATATCTCCTGTCTACAACGCAGCCCTTTCAGCAGTTCCAAGAAGATTCCATTCCCATTTGCCCTCTGATTCAGGTCACTCTGAGGATACAGATAAACCCCCAAGTGGCCTTAATGACTCTCGGAGAGCTAACAATCTCAGAAACTAAAAAAAACCCCCATCACTGCCTAAACGCCACAGTAGCTGAAAGCTATCAGGAACTTACTTGCCACTTCCACTCTGCCTTCCTGCATAACCAACAAGTTGAGGAGCACCATCTTGCCTTCTCAATCCTGCCTTTCCACACCCTATCACTCAGCTGGTAAGAGCTTGCTTGCCATCTCAGTCCCCACTTCTCTACTTATCACAATGGTCAAGTTAACATTTCAGTGTTTGAAAACTGATTCATTTAAGCGTACAAAGCATGGCGGAAGGAGCAACGTGAGTATTAATTTTGGAAATCAGACAATAATGAACATGTTCTAAGTGCAGTGTAGTGGTCAACTGTGAATTTATGTGTTGGGCTATGAGGAGATGTGATTCCACTTAAGCAACATAAAACAAATATGTGTGTATCTGTACATCCTTAGTTCTGAAGAGATTTCCACTGAAGAACATTCTATTGAAGAATATACACAGAACACACTAACATGTTTTTAAAAGTTTGGCCATTTAGTAATACAGGTAGCCCTCAACTTATGACCAGAATTGAGCCTAAAATTTATGTTCCGAGGTGAGAAATTTATTAAGTGAGTTTTGCCCCATTTTATGACTTTTCTTGCCACATTTGTTAAGGGAATCACTGCAGTTGTTAAATTAGTAACAAAGTTGTTAAGTGAATCTGGCTTCCCCATTGACTTTGCTTGTCAGAGGGTGACCCCAAGACACTGCAACCGTCATAAATGTGAGTCAATTGTCAAGCATCTGAACGTGAATCATGTGACCATGGGGATGCTACAATGATCATAAGTGTGAAAAATGGTTTTTCGGTGCCGTTATAACTTCCAACAATCACTAAGCGAACTATTGTAAGTTGAGGACTACCTGTATTACATTTTCCAGATGTTATGTTTGTTAACTTGAGCTGTGTTCCACAATACAACTCTTAATTTCAAACACCTATTAATAAAGTAATGGATAATGGTGAGAACTAAAGAAGATTTTGAGTGGTGGCACACATGTGGTCCATGATATTACACTTTGATAGAAAATACGCCCGTGTCTATAATTGCTTCTGGATGATATTCAGGTATTCTGAATACCATTCAATTTATCTTCAGATGAGCTGAAAGCCGCCTCATAGAATATTGAGCAATCATACTTCAGGCTGGCAGGGAGGATTAAAAATACAAGAGCACCCTTTTTAGACGAGACCAACAATTCATCAAGAACAGCATGTCTCAGGCTTCATTCATATCAGCCAGACTTGTAAACTCAATGCAGTTTCTCTCTCACAGCCCAGTATCAACCATGTGCCTCATAAATGAGCCCACATAGATCTGTCAGATTGGGATATGAAGCCAATACTAGATTAGAAAGGAAATTGAAAAAATATTTCTGACACACCCTCCTTATATGGACAAGTTGAGCAACATTAAACAAATTAACAGCTCTTGCTAAATGTCATTCTATTCAAATCAGTCTTAGGTAATGAGGCAGTCATGTTAAGGTAGCAGCATTCAGTTAATCCACAGTTGCATAAATGCTTTATTGTATTTTATTGTTTTATTTAGCTATACACTGGTTATTGACCAAAATAAATTTTTTATTTTCTTCTCAGTCAGTCAAAGTTTGTGAATGCTCACCTTCTGATTGTTCTACTTCTCCTCTCTTGGTTTTAGGCTCACCGTCAAAGCCAATGAGCTTTTTTTAAAAAAAAATTTTTGGAGGGCTCTGGTGATCATTGACATGCCAACCCACTTGTGGGGATGAGCAAACAAATTATGGATAAAATTAAACTACAACTGAAGATTTGTGGATTAGTATGCTCATCAGTCTGGCAGTGGCCTTGGGTGGTCAAATAGTTGCCATAGATGGGGGTGCTTTTCTGCTCTTTCAGCTGATGCTCCGGATAAACTGATCACAGTAACGCATGCCTATGTCATCTCTCAATTAGACTGCACAATCTTTATGGATTTGCCATTGAAAAGTATTTAGAAGTCATAGCAATCAAATTGTTGCTTTTTGCATTTATTTTTTTACAACCTTGTGGCTAAGTAACATGGGAAGAAGTTTGTATAGCTGCCGTTTTTTTAAAAAAGATCTTGGCTTTAAATGTATTTATTATTCAAAGAACTAATTATGTTTCAAAGATGTTGTGAGAGTCAAAATATAGGCAGAGTCTCCATATTATCAAAGGGTGCCTTCTCTGACATTAGAGGGGCTGGTGTAAACCCAGCAGTCACGTGATGCTCTCCTTCCCTCACTCCATCCCATATGAATTTCTGAAAGGGAGAAGAGAGGCTGAGGAAAA
The DNA here is from genome assembly GCF_001527695.2 of Protobothrops mucrosquamatus. NCBI lineage: Eukaryota > Metazoa > Chordata > Lepidosauria > Squamata > Viperidae > Protobothrops > Protobothrops mucrosquamatus. The sequence goes on along the minus strand of NW_015386201.1, from coordinate 494,649 downwards.
GAAAGAGGAGGAGGAAAAGAAGAAGAAGGAGGAGGAAGAGGAAAAAGAGGAGGAAGAGGAGGACTGCAACAAACACACATTATGCTGGCAAACTAAACAAACCTGTAAGTAAATTATCAGGATGGGAGCTTAAAAACAGAAACAAAGATACGATGCCTGTTTCAAGGAGTGCCATTGTGCACCTCCAGATTCCTGGAGAACATAAATTTTCCTGACTATTCACTCTCTTAGTGTCAGCCAGACTAATAAACATCTTTTCATTTACCAATCTGTTGATGAAAGGCAGCAAGCACCTTAAGCTGACATTGGTAAAAAAAATCTAGCCAAGAAGTTTAGGAAGATTGTTGCTGGCTCTTTTTGAGGAAGGCAAATTATTAAGAAGTATACTTCAATATTTGTATTTGTAAAATCCAAATCATATTTATATTTTATTTTAATTTAAACAATCGGTAACAATAGAAACAAACAAGACTGTCTAAAGCACCGCATCTACCTTCATACATAATAATACTGGTATGGGAAATCTTTTAGCAGCTTAATATTTTTTCAAAGGCGAGAATTGCAGAAAGGCTGAATCAGAATTTTCTGGGTATTTTTGGGATGTGAGAAAACAATGTGGGGTGGAGCAGGGCTTGGATTGATTAATATTCTTTGTACTCTCCTATTGGTCAGCTCAGTACTTCAAGATGGTTGACCGGAAAACTGCTCATGGCTCAACTTCATCCTGCTTTTGAGGGGTTGGTAAGTAGAAACAGTTGCACTGTGGGAATGCCCTTCTTGTGATTATTTTTTTTTGGTATATGAGGAGGACATTGGCACCTGTTCGTCCAGTTCACTATTCACCTGAGCTACAGTAGTGTTGAAGAGATTGCTAGCAAAATCTTTTTAATGCTTGGCATTAAGCAGTCCAATTATCATTTCCCTCCCAGAAGAATCTTTGGAAGTGGGCAGAATTCTACAAAATGGAGGCTAACATAGGAAAATAGGTGGTAGAATGTAGGTCAGCGGCCTAGGCAAGAAAAGGCCCGTACAACATTTTATGGTAGAGTCTCTGCTGCCAGCCTGGATCTCCTTCTCTCTGCCTTTTGTCAATTATTTTATGTCTTTTGAAAATTAAGCATTTTCTCCTCGGGAAAGGAGAGAGATAGATTGGAGAATGTGAGCAGGAGTATAGGCCAACTTCAAAACAGAGTCAATCTATGAATGAGTTTTCTATTTTTACACATATGTCTGAAATGGTATAGGGTCTCCTGGTTGAGCAAGGGCTTGGATTAAAAAACCTCTAAGGTCTCTTCTAGCTCTCTTCTGATTCTTTGTTTCCTATCCCAGCCCATATTTCCATTACCAATAAACACATTGGTATGTATTCTGATTCCTTGCTGATTTGTGTATTCTACAACTATAAAACATTCCACAGGCAAAAAAGTGTTTGAGAAAAACTTTTCCATAGACTTAAGCTGTAAGAGCACATAGTAATTTTAGCTGTGATTAAAGCACGTTGTTGTCATTGCAGGCTACTGACATATAGAAATGCAACCAGGTAAAAACACAGTATTAACCCATCAGGAGGATTATTATTATAGGATTGGACTTAAATTGGAAGGGATTGTTTTAGTGGACAGGGAGGAAACATAACTAATGAATAATGCAGCCTTGGCTTTGCAGGTTGGATTTGTATCTGTAGCACGCTGGAATTAGTGGGGAGAACAGAGGAGAAAATATTTTCCTTTCTAATTATATGTTGCTTTAAGCTTCGTGTTTGCTTGAGGTTAAACACATCACAGTGCCACGGCTCTCATCTAATATGCTTTGGTTACAATGTTATCTGATCAACATTGTCCATTTGTGTTTACCTGGGATCAGTTCAATTTCCCCACCTATGCTTAGAATCAAGATAAATCCCTGACCTACACAATCATACACAAAACATGAAAATAACACATGTGTTTCCCCCCTTCAAATCAAAACCTGTCAGAACTGAACTTACTGCATGTTCAACATTCCAGAGTTTTGAGAGAGGCACTTTGGTTTTAGAAAAAGAGTCAGGTAGATAACTGATACCTCATACTGGTAAGGACTTAAAAACAAAACATTGCTTTTACTTTAATGGAAGATATTTTTGGCCTTATCAGTGCATAATGGTCCAGTCTAAACTCTACTTTGGAAAGAATGGGGTTAGGACAGGGGTGTCAAACTCGCAATGTCATGTGATGTGTCGCGATGTATCGTGACTTTTTTTCCATTGCAGGGGTGGGCACGGTTTTGCCATGACGCATCCGGCCTGCAGGCTGGCAGTTTGACATTCCTGGGTTAGGATGGCAAAGGAAAATAAATTCGTTGGGAGAACTTGGAATAATCTCAGGAGCATGCAGCATAAACACCAAGAATCTAATAAGATTGAAGTGCAATAATAGTGACAATTCAGGTAGCAGAAATTATCCAAAGGTGTTGTATTTAAGCAATAGGAATAAGAAGATGTAGAAGGGAAGGAACAAGAGATAAATGTCTGCCTGTGACTTCTTTCCTCTTTTGCTTTGGCATTCAGATACAAAAGCTGTTATAAAATTAGTTCTAAGTGTTTAAAAACTTTATGGTAGGCCAGAGGAAAGACCAGCCGTTTAGTCTGGGGAAAAAAAAAAGTCTTACTTAGTGCACTTGTTCTCCTGGTTTTCCAAAAACATATCTTGGAATTCTGGCTAACAGTGCTTGGTTTTTCATCTCCATCACAGAAAATGCACCCGTGTAGGGATCCTATTTTTGAGAACTTCAGACTGAGCATATACTGTAAGCAGTGCTTTTTTTGTAAAAAAAAAAAAAAAGGTGCCGGAACTCACACACGTCATACAACCTGCCTTGCCTATCCTACAAGGTTCCATCCAAAAAAGGTGCCGGAACTCCGTTCTGGGCGTTCTATGACAAAAAAAGCCCAGACTGTAAGTATTCTATGATATTCTTCAAGCTACAGCTGCAAATGTAAAACACGGATTAACCCAACACACTGAATAATCAACTTAAATACGATAAAATGTTGATTTCCATTTCCTCACTATTTGTAGAATCATAATTCTATATGACAAGAAAGCAACCCTCCCCAAAATAGCATCACTAGAGCAGAATTGTAAATATCCATAAAGATTGGTTAAAAACATGAGTCGATAAAGATAAAAACCTGAGTAAAACATGAGATGATAAAGATAAAAACCTGAGTAAAAACATGAGTTGATAAAGATAAAAACATGAGTAAAAACATGAGTTGATAAAGATAAAATGGAGTGAAAAGGAAAATAAAGAGAAATCCCTGAGGATGAGTCCATGAAACAAAAAGGAGCAAAGGCAGCCTCTGCTGCTAAAGGAGACATCAGGCAGAAACAGCCCGAAGAAACTCAGAGGAGAGGTGAAAAAGGGAAGGTCCTGGGAATGCTTCAGAAGGAAGAGGGCAGTTTGGCTTAATGATAGGCTACAGGCAAAATGCCAGACACTCCCTAAAATCAGAATCTAAAAATGATTTATTGTGCTTGGCTTGGGAGTCTCACCTAACTTCTCTCCCTCTATTGAAACATCTAAGCAAACAATATTTAACTACCAGTCATGCAGCAATTAAGCCTCACAATATCCTGCTTGCAAAGCTGACTGTGTGAGAGGAGAGTTGACATTCACCAACAATTAGCTGCATGTCATCATGTCACTAGGCTTGTTCTTAAGGCCCAAGAAAGAGGCCAGAAATTCCAAAGCAGGAGCATCATTGCGTTGCCCGCAGAGCAACTGGGTACAGTTTCCTGCCAGGCACGAACTGCGTTAATTTTGGGGCTGGAGGTATTACCCCTTTCCTCCATATCATTTGCTCTGTTCTTCTCATCAACTTGCAAATCTTTGACCCCCTGCCTGCAAAAGTGAATACGGCTTGGTGCTAAAGGCATGGCAGATTAGATTCCCTTTTCCAGATATGTTTGTGACATGGTGGTGGTCAAAAAAGTCAAGAGGTCAGCTGAAACCACACAATTAAAAGCCCTACCTCTTTTCATATGTATAACATGTAAAACAATTCCATTTTTTTGACCACCTCTGTCTATTTGGAATTGCCTGCCATATTGTGCGTGGCATTTATTTCTTGGCTATTTTTTTCCTGCCCTTACAATTTTTGATGATTCCTGGCAATTGGCATCATCAAATCAAACAGGCACAGAAGAGACAAAAATGAAAATCAAGTAAGATCTAAGAACTTTAATCAGATTGTTTAATCATTCCTCCATTGCCTTCTGGAATATCTCAAATCATCAGTGATTTCCAGAAGGCCAAGAACAAGGTGGCCATTGTCCACTCCTGTCTTAAAGTAGTGACTCTACCAGGGACATTATCAGACCAAACTCCTTAAGAAACTTTATTGACACCCCCCCCCCCCCAATGTGCAGTCCTTGCTAATATGTTCAGTAGTAGTGACCCTGCCTAAGATTATGACATTAATCAGAGTAATAAGGAAAACAATTCACCTGTAAGTGAAAGAAGACTTCTCTGATTCATAAAATGATTCCTGATTCACAGTTCTAAGGCTTCTAGCATTCATATGTAAAACACAACCATATGTTAAGGTTACTGTATGGGTACAAGCAAAATGGGCCCCACACAATGTCTGAGTGAAGCACCTTGCCCAAATCTCTGCTTTTCTTGTGCTTTTCCAAAAGCAAAACATAAGCTAGAATTTCATTTTGTTTTAAACAATTCCTAATTTGCTTTTACTTCCGAGCCTGCAATTGTGGTTTAAAATAACGTCTAATTCCTTAAATAAGGCAGTTAAATAAGCTATGTTTTTAAGAGGTGAGCAAATGCTGGGGTTTATTTTAAATCATACTTTCTTGATTCATATAAAACAAGCAGAAATAGGCTACTGTGACATGGAACAAAGAAGAATCTTTTTTTTTTCTTTTTGAGGGAGGAAGGAGAAGAGACAGGAAGCGTCCAAGGCTGGGTGAATGTCACTTGGACTTCTTTCTATCTGGGAATGTACTTCCACTAATTTCTATATCTGATATTTTTCATGTCTTTTCCACCAAAGCTCTTGAAGGTTAATGTGGGACCTCTGCTAGTGATCTATAAAAACCCAGATCTGATTCCTGTTTCATTTCTTTCATAAAGACAGTCCTATCACATCCAGTGTATCTGCAGGAAAATGTACTTGCTAACTTTAATTCAGTGACTGATTGCATCATCTTGAATCGCAATAATTGCAGCCAAACACTTCCTTTAATTGCTTTCACAGCACTGAGTTGAAATTTTGGCCCATCTATTCTTGGCAAACTGCTTCAAATCAGCAAAATTGTTAGATTTTTTAGCATGAAACTGCGTATTTCAATATATGTCACATGTTTGTCTTTTTGTGAACAAGTTGTTTTGGGTTGACCCCTGAAAGGGGGTTTGAAAAGACAAATAACTGTGTGAACATTTACAATGCAGGAGCTTGGTTTAAGCCTTCTTTTGTTTCATCTTATATCTAGCATAAAAATAATTTGTTTCATCAATTTTAATTGTCAGCCTAAATATCAGATTTTAAAAATCTTTACTGCTCGCTGATAGCTAATTACAAGGAAGTAATCACCATCATTGAATGTTGATTATTTTTGATAATGGGTTGGGTGGAGGAGAAGAAAGTGAAATGAAATTTGGACAAAACAGAGGAAAGGAAAACATTGAAGTCTGTCAATGTGATGGGCTTGTATTCACCCAGAAAAAGCAGCTTTGCAGTTTGCAAGTCCTCATGATCCCTAAATCATCTGGATTTGTAGTTGGCAACCGGATGGACTTAATAACATTTATGGGTACATTTACTGTTGGATGCAACACATATTGCAACACATTGTTTTATAAGCTTTACTCTTAGTAAACATTCAGAATTTGCACTTGGTGGGGGTTATCCCAAAAGTGCTTTTTCAGGAAGCAACTGGACTTCCTTGTTTTTCTTTGAAGATGTCTCTCTTCTCATCCAAGAAGCTCTGACTAGATGGTGGGACTAGATGTACTAAAGCTTCTTGGATGAGAAGCGAAACGTCTTTAAAGAAAAACAAGAAAGTCCAGTTGCCTCCTGAAAAAGCATCTTTGGGACAATCAAACCTGGATGAGTGAGAATCTACATAGACATTTGATGGGGGTTACTTTTTCTGCTAAGTACTTGCCCCAATGACCTGGATCAGCTTTTTGAGGAAGCCCCCACAACTAGAAACTTGCATGGCTTCTAGCTGTAGATGCCCAAGGAGATGCATCTGTCCCTCACTCTCCAAACATTTGTACTATACCGTTTTAATTGTTTAATGGTTTTTAACATTTGCATTATTTGCATGGCTGTTTTATTTTTTGTTTTTTGGTACTTTTTAGATTTTAATTGTAAGCCACTCAAATGTAAGATGGACGGCTATATAAGTTGAATAAATAAATAAAAATATTTAAAAGAGTAGCAAAAAATCCCTTTTATTAAGTCTTTAATTGTTAATTATTTTACTGATATTGATTTAAATTGCATCAATGTTAATACAATATGCATTAAGGTTTTTTTTATTTTTAACTATTGTAAGCAACCATGAGAGTTTACATAAACACTGTGAGGTACAGATTCAATTATAAATAAAATATATGAAAAATAAATAAAATTGTGCAGTGGAGTAATGCCATACTTTCATAGAGCAGGCTTTTCTTTCATTCTTTTTCTTTTTTCTTCTTTCCTGACCTCACACTGTTATTCCCAAAATTTCCAAATCAAGCTGTTTACTCTTTGGAAATTTGGTCAAAATTCCAGGAGCTGCAGTTCTGACCACATTGAGAGATGCCAGTTTGGAAAGTTGGCTTTACAGCTTAAGTTTTTATATTTAAAAGTTTGGGAACTAAGCAGTGATGGAGCAGACTGTCCTCAGAAATGGTTGAATATCCTCCTTAAGGTTGAAAGTGGGGACTGGACAAATAGCGGTTGGATACAGTATGAGGATAAAAACTGGCCATTTTGCAGAGTTTGAGCTTTAACTCCTGGATTTCCTTTATTACGAAAAGAAAAATGTAAAATTTTACAAATATACACAATATATATGCGCATGTATATGCACACACACAAAACACACACACAGGGAGCCACGATGACTCAGTGGTTAAAGATGCTGAGTTTGACAACTGGAAAGATGACCAGCCTGGGTTCGAGACCCAAGCACCACATGACAGGGTGAGTTCCCATTATTTGCCCTGGCTCCTGCCCACCTAGCAGTCTGATAGCATGTGAATGCGAATAGATAAATAGGTACCACTTTGGGGAATATAACAGTATTCCGTGTGCATCAGCATATAGTCATGTGGCCACATGTTCACGGAAATGTCTTCAGACAATGCTGGCTCCCTTGGCTAAGACTGAATGGCTTTGGGTGCCTGGAGCCTCAAGATCTGAGATTTTATCATCCTTAGTTCTGGATGGGATTGCACTCTGCCTTTCAGGTCCAGTTCTCAACTTAGGCGTTCGCTTGGACTCATGACTCTTGCTCAAATAGCAAGTGGTGGGAGTGACTAGGAGAGCCTTTGCACAGCTTCAGTTTGGCCTGTTTCTGAGTGCTGTTCAAGGTGTTGGTTATGACCTTCAAAGCCTTTAATGGCATATATTCATGTTACCTGATGAAACGACGCATCCCACTAGGATAAGCCTACCCCACTCGTGCCGGCAGAGGGGGCCTACTGTGGATCGCAGAGGTCAAAGAACTCTGACTACAGGTAGTCCTCGACTTACAACAGTTTGTTTAGTGACCGTTCAAAGTTACAACAGCACTGAAAAAAGTGACTTATGACAATTTTTCACACCTGCAGCATTCCTGTGGTCATGTGATCAAAATTTGAATGCTTGACAACCGGTTCATATTTATGACTGTTACAGTGCCCTGGGGGTCATGTGAACAGCTTTTGCGACCTTCTGATAAGCAAAGTCAAAGCCAGATTCACTTAATAGCCAGGTTACTAACTTAACAACTGCAGTGATTCACTTAACAACTGTGGCAAGAAAGGTCGTAAAATGGGGCAAAACTCACTTAACAAATGTCTCACTTAACAACATAAATTTTGGGCTCAATTGTGGTTCTAGGTTGAGGATTACCTATATTGGGATCTTCTTTTCTGTAGCACCTGCCCTTTGGAACATCTTACCCTCCAATCTCCTATCCTTCTGTAAAAGCTTGAAGACCTGGCTCTGCCATTTGGCCTGGAGAACAAATGAGGGAGTACCACACTGGCGGTGGGTCTATGATAACTTGCTGCAGCCATTTTGCTGCAGCCAACTTGCTGCAGCCATTTTGCTGCAGCCAACTCACTGTGGGACAACTCACCATGGCCATCTCATCGCAGAACAACTTGCTGCAGGACAAGAGTTACACTAATATTGAAGGAATAGTCAAATAGAATCATTAAAGAAAGGATGCCAAAGGAGAGACAAAAAAAATTGTGAATGACAAAAATTAAAATAATTTAAAAAATAATTTTAAATAATTAAATCGAATTGTTGAATTGACTCACAGTGAATTGTCCTGTCACGAGTTGTCCCATGGCAAGGTGGCCGTGGTGAATTGGCTGTGACGAGTTGGCTGAAGCAAGTTGGCTGTGACTGGAGGTGGCTACTAGATTGAGAACAAACCCCACCTTCCCCCTTGTTCCCTACTTCCCCACCCACCCACCCATTTTTTTTATTCCCATATCGCTGTATTGTGTACTTTTTCATTGTTTATTCTATTGCTCCAATATTTTTACTACACTCCTTTTAATTTCTCGTTTGTATTGTTGTAAGCCACCTAGAGTAGCCCCATGGTGAGATAGGAAGCAAACAAATTTAACAAATAAATAAAAATTCTATGATGAAGGTTGTAATACTAATAGTATTACAACCACTATTCCTTTATTTAATCATAAATGAATATTAGAAAGCCAGTATTTGTACGACTAAAAGCTCTGAAGCTATCCATGTCTCTGAAGTGCTTTAGAATAATAGCAGATGTTAAAGAAAAAGTATTGTGTTCAGGTCATATCACTTCATTTTTAAAAATAAAAGTTGTGTACAAAAGGGAAAAAGAACAAAAACTCACTTTTTGTGATTGGATGGCCATATAAATTTGATACATAAATAAATAAGTAGTCCTCCAGGTGGGACTCCTGTTGGTAAAATGCTCATTCAATATAGATCAAGATTAACTTGCTGCACAGCAGAAAAAAAGGGAGCAGGTTACTATAGACCAGTGGTTCTCAACCTGTGGGTCGGGACCCCATTTGGGGTCAATCGACCATTTCACGGGGGTCGCCAAGCAAGGCTGTCTGCCATTTTTTTCCCTTTTCCGGCGGGTGCCTTACCTCCCTTGGGCTGCGCCAGCTGGTGGTCGGCCTGCTCCATCTGTGCCGCTTGCCAGCTACGCCTCGGCCGGCGCAGGGGGCGGAACCACGCATGCGCGGCGCTCCCGGGCAGGGAAAGTCCTCGGCTTATGACCGGTTGGGTAGTCCTCGACTTATGACCGGTTTAGTCCTCGACTTACGACCGGTTTAGTCCTCGACTTACAACCGGTTGGGGTCGCGACATTAAAAAGGTTGAGAACCACTGCTATAGACCGTAATAAAGAATTGAACAATAGTTAAATATAAATAACTTGCCCTCTGCTGATGGCACTCCTATGGTAGCTGAAAATGCAAAATATCAGTCAGAAATAATAATGAAAACCAGGAAGCACAGGGAACAAATGGGACAATGATTAAATATATTGTCAAATTCATGACAATAGGAATAGTAACCAGCCGGAGCCCTGACAATGAAGATACTGGAATAGTGATTGGCTTCTTTCTTTTAGGATCTACTATCAGTAAAGGAAGCTGAAGTCAAGAAACATGCTGCACACTAGCTCTTGATAGGAAAAGGTATTCAGGTGCTGTGATGTACCTGTATTTACAGCACAAAGATCATAATCATGCAGGCAATGGTTTTCCCTGAGATACTCTATGTCCAAATTGGATTTTGAAGCAGCAGGATAGAAAGAATATTGGTGACTTTGAATTTTGGTGTTGGAGACTCCCAAGGATGTCATGGATAGCCCAAGGCAAAAAAAAGATCACAGAACAAATCAATCCAGAGTTCTCACAGAAGATACAAATGGCCATTAGGTGAAGGCCCAATTCCTTTGTGAAGCCTATAATGCTGGGAAATGTGGAAGGAAAGATAAGAAGAAGAAAAGAACCAGCAGCACAACAGTGGCAATGAATTGGACTAGACGACTTCCAAGGTCCCTTCCAATTCTGGTATGGTATGGTATGGTATGGTATGGTATGGTATGGTATGGTATTGTATTGTATTGTATTGTATTGTATTGTATTGTACTGTACTGTACTGTACTGTATTGTATTGTAATTCACTGTTGGAAGACCCGAAGGATCAGGTTGCAGACATTCTGTATCATCCTGGACAGAATCTATCTATGTAGTGCTAAAAGCTAGCACTGACTTGATGGTGCATAATCAACCAATCAATTAATCAATCAATATATGCATTGATTGTTTCTTAAAATCTGACTTTTTTAAATCTGCAAGGGAAGAGTCACTGGGAAGGAATGTTAAAAGCAGGAAACAACAAGCTTGGAAAGTGGTGAACCCACGCTGCCTCTTCTTTGCTTTCAGTTTTCCAGCACCAAGCTTTGTTTCCTTATTTTAATTGTGCAATAGACTAATAAGCCTCCTTTCCTAATGTATGTTTAACCTGCCATACCGTATCCGGAAAAGTTTTCACAGTCCAAAGTTTGACATGAAATAACATTCATGGTGATATAAGCAAGCTGGAAAAACAATAGTGTCAAAGTTGCAACAGTAATAGGCACAATTGTTCAAGTGTTAAAAAAGTAAATTTGCACCTGCCATGCAATACAACTAGCCGAACCAGCCTGGCCTGACAAACCCAGAATGTTGGTGTATTGGTAGGGACCCAAACCACCCTGGTCAACTTGAAAGGCAGTCACTTGATGGCATTGTTACAGA
>NW_015386201.1:436991-483409 GCF_001527695.2 Protobothrops mucrosquamatus | reverse complement strand
GCCCTTCATATAAAATGAAAATAGCAGATCTGTGGTCTTCCAGGTGTGGTTGAACTACAACTCCCAGCATTCCTTAGCATTCTCCATGCTGGTTGGGCCAGTTGACAATTAGGGTGCAGCAATGTCTAGAAAGCTGTAGATACCACACCCCAGATTCAGAACGTGAGTGGGCAACTGTATCCACCCTGAAACTGGGTGAAGATTTAAGGACTGCATGTATGTACAAGTGCACAAACAAATATTAACACACACTTTATACTCCTACCCAACAGGGATTTATTCTTTTGCTTGGTGAACTCTGTTCAAGAGCACTGCTTACCCGCTGCCATTGGTGTATATGAAAAATCCACCAGATAAATAAAATCTAATAAAATTAAATGTACTGGTATTTCTCCCATCAGCATCTAGCACCTAGCATCTTGTTATGTGGTATCAAGACTTTAATTTGCTTTGATATGAAACATTTATTCTCTAGAATCCTGTTTAGACTGGTTCCTTGATGAAAAGAGGACACTAAAGCTCTTTTCATCATTGCCTATGAATCACTGTAGCAATCAAAGAGAGGAGAGACCAAGCTGTCAAGGGGCGAGATTGATGAGAGTCCATGATTTTCATGCAGAGGATAACAGATCCAATTTTAATGTTTTTAGTTAAGGCTAGGAAATGCCTTGCCTGAACTTTTGAACTATTGCTTCAGTATTGCTATTCAGTATTCAGTATTCACTGTTGCTACATACTGTAGACTTAGAGTTTGGCTTAGTGTAAGGCAACTTCCTGTTTTTCTAGACAGAATTTCCAGAAAATATTGTGAATTTTGATTCATCATATCTTCTTATAAAGGCACTTATGGGAAAATGCAATCAGAGAAGCAATAGTGTTGCATCAATGTTTCTCAACCTTAGCTGCCTTACGATGTGTGGACTTTAACTCCCAGAATTGGGGAATTCTGGGAGTTGAAGTCCACACATCTTCAAGGGGCCCAGGTTGAGAACTACTGGTCTTACATAATTAAGTCCTAGAGGCCAGCAATACAGCATCTGTGGGTATCAAGGCAACTGCAACACTCTGAACTGTGTCCTTGAAATCTTCAGTTTTTTTGGCAGGGGAAACAATTAAGCTCCAAATATAATGAAACTGCTGAATCGTGTAAGATTGAAATGGTGTCTTGGGCAGGAAATTCTTGCAAGATCTCTGACGAGATTGCAGAAATCTTATTTTGGCAGTCTGACATTGCTACAATTAAAAATACACACAGCACTTTGTGGAGCTTTCCCATTGTACAAAAATGCAGAGGCCTTTAGCTCTTGAAGATGGGATGTCTAATATAAAAGAACAGCATCTTTTCTTCTTCTCCAGGTATGACATGCAGAATCATTTCAAGGTTTGCTTTAGCCATCTATTTTTTAAAAAAAATACTTTGTATTCAGCATTTTAACAACAATAAGAACTAATACAAACGAAAGGAGAACAAGAAACGAGGACGGGATAGGGAGAAATAAAAGCCAATGAAGACCCAGGTCCTGACAACCTTCTGTGGCTTGCTGGGACACAAGTGATCTTCCTCAGGTTCTGGTAATCTAGTGAGGCCTGAAGTGCAGGTAGCAGTTATTAAGCAGTCATCATTATAATAGGTCACCTGCAACATGGCAGCAACCAAGTCTACAAGTTATTGATCCCACTTTCAGACAGAAGGCCAAGCTGCAACCCAAAAGAGGCTCTTACTAATGATCCCTGGGCCAGACCAAAATAGCCCACCAAAGCAGTTGGAAAAAGATGATCAAACTGGGGAAGAACAGAATGTGGCATACTACGTGACTTTTGAGGAAGAGAATTGAGGGTAGAAGATTAGGAATATGGGCAAAGAACTACAGTAGTATACACAAAGTCATGAATAAAGAAATTAATTAAAAGAAAGTTTAATTTACAATATAAAGCAGGGATCCCCAAACTGGGCATCTTTAAGATTTGTGGACTTCAACTCACAGAACTCCTCGGCCAGAGCAGTTAACCAATGGAATAGCTTGCCTTCAGAAGTTATGGGTGCTCCATCACTGAAGGCTTTCAAAAAGAGACTGGACAACCTTTTGTCTGAAATGATATAGGGTTGGACTCTATTATTCTATGTTCTAAGTCCACAAGTCTTAAAGTTGCCAAGTCTGGAGATCCCTGACATAAACCAGACCACTAGTATATAGCTTAAACATTAAGATTAGGTGAGTGGTAAGACAGAATCATAAGAACCAAAGTTGAAGTTTAGGAAATAAGCTAAGTTAATTTCTGTAGTAACAACAGAACCATGGATCACTTTGCTGCCCTGCCACTCTTTCCTATGAGATCTCATGCAGCTGTGGGGTTGCAGTTTCTTCACCTGTAGTATACAGGTAAAGAAATAATTACTCTGGAAGTGTGAAATACCCTGCACTTAGTGCTTTGAGATCTAGTTGACCAAAAGAACTAAACAATTATAGTAATGAATTTTAATTAAAACAAGGAAATATGTTTCCTGGAACCCTGTACACTTAAAGTTAATTGCCATGTGCTGTTTATATTTAAATATGGAGGGCATTGTAGCCAAATTGCCAACCTGAACTGCTGGAAAAGTCACATTGTGGAAGGGACAATCACACACAGAGTATGAGTTTATGCAAATTTATTGTCCCATTTTTTCTAATGTTGATATTTGGAATATGAATTTGGATTTGTATTACATTTTTAGTCTGTTCATACATACATACACATTCTCTCTCTCTCTCTCTCTCTCTCTCTCTCTCTCTCTCTCTCTCTCTCTCTCTCTCTCTCTCTCTCTCTCTTTCAAATAGATAAATAGAGAAAGAAAAAGAATACAATAAAGAAGAGAAGAATGGGCAAACAAGGATTTACAAATGTCATAAATAGTACAGTAAATTTTTAAATGTATCATTAACTGACTATAAAATTTAAACATGGATTTAAGGGGAGGAAGGAACCCACATTTTGGATATGGTACAAATCAGTGTTCAATTTGAATTAAATTCTGTCTCAAATTTACTTCTGAAAAATGTTATTCTAGACATTGAAGCACATTTCTGCAATTTACTGTAGTTAGCCATTCTTCCTTGGAAAGGATCAAACATCTTTTCCAACAAAAAGCATACAGTATCCTTGCAGCACTTAGCATGTACAAAGTTAATTCAATATAATTTGTGGGATTATAGCTTTTTTTCTGTTCTCTTAAACACAAATCAACTCTAGAATTCATTTCTCAGGATACAGACCAAGCTGTACACCTGTGTTCCAATTCTCCTGAGCCAGGAGAATTAATAATCTGTAATTTGCTGATTACTTATAAAGAGGCCATTTTGCTTTACTTTTATAATTTGACTGAATTTTGTTAAGGCAAAGGATTTTTTATGGCAGGAAATCACTTGTTTGTTAAGAATATTTGAGGTATGGTGACTTTATTATATGCAGGGCTTTTTTTTCTCATAGAATGCCCAGAACGGAGTTCCGGCACCTTTTTTGGATGGAACCTTGTAGGGTAGGCAAGGCAGGCTGTATGACGTGTGTGAGTTCCGGCACCTTTTTTTTTTATAGAAAAAAAGTACTGATTATATGTAATAATTTCTTGCCAGAAGACTTTGAAACATCCACTTAGCATTCAAACCTGATGGAAACATCAATATCTGTTGGAATGGGATGGATTTTAAATGACTACTTTACAGGTTCAGAGTTTCATTTGTATGCACTTAAATCACTGTGTAAGCAATTATTTATCCATTAACATGCATCAATACAATTTACTGCTGCTAGGGCAAGGGGTAATGGCTTCAGCAATCATATTGGCGCTATCATGCCATGATTGCCACTCTTTGGTAACACCATCCCTGTGCAAACCAAAGTAATAACAACAACAACAACAGCAAAAATAATAAAGTTGGAAGGGACCTTGGAGGTCATCTAGTCCAACCCCCTGCTCAGGCAGGAAACCCTATACCATTTCAGACAAATGGCTGTTCAGTCTCTTCTTAAAAACTTCCTGTGTTGGAGCATTCACAGCTTCTGGAGGCAGGTTGTTCCACTGGTTAATTGTTCTAACTGTCAGGAAGTTTCTCCTTAGTTCTAGATTGCTTCTCTCTTTGGTTAGTTTCCATCCCTTGCTTCTTGTCCTGCCTTCAGGTGCTTTGGAGAATAGCTTGACTCCCTCTTCTTTGTGGCAACCCCTGAGATATAAATGAGAAACTTATGGATTTCAGGAAGGTATCTTTAAAATCAATCAGATGTAAATACATAATCATCCCTAGTAAATTCCTAGGAAGGCTCATTTAAAACAGAATCTCCTTGAAATTCTTCCATCTCAGATCTGTCACTGGCAGCCTGTCTACCTCTTTTTGCATAAGCTGAACTCCCCACCCCCGTCTATTTCTCATAGTTATAGTAATATGTTGAAACAGGTCCTCAAATGCTCTGAAGCAGTTGAAAAGGGCAAAGTTGTTGTATTGACTATTAAAGTCTCCTTACCAGTCTCCTCCTTTTATCTGCTATGATAAGCAGGACTTAGTTTTGTTCCCAAAGACACAGGAGCATTTGTCTTATCCCCTGGATCATTTTCATGAAGAAAGCCACATGTCTATGAAGCTTGATCAACTGTCCCAAATATGTAGATATATTATTTCTTCAACTCACTCTTGCTAAAGGTGTAGATGTCTCAGTCATCCAGGTCATGGTTGTTTCAAAGATGCTTTTTCCAAAGGGAATTGGACTATGTTTTTTTCTTGAGGAAGAAGACCTCAAGATAGGTGTAGATGTGTGTAGATGTGGTGTAAAAGACAGCTTGGTCTTTGATGGAACCCAGTTTTAGCAAACTTATATTGTTATTAAAGGCATCTGAATACTTTGACTAAATGTTTATCTCATAGATTTCTTTTTGAAAAATTTGGAAGATTGGAATCTTTCTTGTACCAAGTCAAACTTTGGGTTCAAGTCAAATTTGGGGTTCATTTGGACTCATCAAACTTTTAGGTTCATTCATAGACGGATCTAGGTGTTCTGGTGGACCACCACTTAAATATGAGTCTGCAGTGTGCTGCAGTTGTCAAAAAAAAAAAAAAAAAGCCAAAGTCAAATTAGGCTGCATTAACAGAGGGATAGCATCAGGATCACAGGAAATGATAGTATTGCTCTGTACTGTATTAAAAGTCACACTTGGAATACAGGTCCAGTTCTGGTCACTATGACACAAAAAAGAAGCCCTAGAAAGAACGCAGAGAAGAGCAACAAGGATGATAATGGGTCTTGAGGCGAAACTTAGGAATGGCTAAGGGAAGTAAGTATGATAGATAGATTGGTCAAGTATAATTAGACACACAAGGAATTTGTCTCCGGTGCATAAGCTCTCACTGTACATGCAAAACAACAAGTAATAATAATCATAATATCAAAGCAATAATAATCATAATAATGATATCAATAAGATACAGGAGTGGAACAGATGAGAAGGATAAAAGTAACACAGACATACTATGTGGGTAAATTTATTTAGACATAAGACAGTACTGAGGGAATTAGGTGTTCAGCAGAGTGATGGCAAGAGGAAAAAACATGTCTCTGTGTCTAGTTGATTTGGCATGCAATACCCTACAGCAGCGTCCTGAGGGGAAGAATTGAAACAACTCATGTCCAGGATGTGAGGGATGTAGCCTGATTTAGGCTAATGATGAGAAGGCTTAGGAATGACATGATAGCCATTACTTGAATGGCTGTTACAGGGGGAATCCATTTATTCTCCAAAGCACCTGAGGGCAGGACAAGAAGCAATGGGTGAAGCTTGTCAGAGGGAGACCCAACCTGGAATTAAGGAGAAATTTCTTAACAATGAGGACAGTTAATCAATGGAACAGCCTCTCTGCGTGCCTGGCTGAGGAATTCTGGGAGTTGAAGTCCACAACTCATAAAAGGGCCAAGTTTGAAGATCCCTGACCTAAACTATCAGCAAATTTCCATGGCTTTAAACAGGATTGTTCTCACAACCAAACTTGTAATAAGCATGCAACTTGAACTGTTCTTGAAAGTATATACCAGACTACAGTCTTGGTCTTAATATGGTTATATTAAGTGGTCCCAAAGAAACTATATATTAAATGTACTTTACATCACATTAAATATACTTTAAGTATAATTTTACTGTCATTATAATTATCCCATTTATTCCCTCTGTTTTGAATATAAAAACCAGGTGTTATATTCTTAAAATAAAAAACACACCATTATATTATATAAAATAAGGCAAATCTTTATTCCAAAAGTGAAAAAAAAACCCATAATCAGTGTAGCATTTCTTTTTCCTTACTGAGATATTTTCTTTTATTGGACAATAACAATAGATGTCTTATTGACAAGTAGTTCACAACAGTTTAAAAGCCAGCCACTGAGTCAATGTATTTTCTAATTTGCAAATGAATGTTCTAAGGATTTGGTTGTTATTTGCAATCTGCTGTGGTTTAAGCAAAAGAAAAATCTAAACAAGAGTCATCTGTATTAACTGCATCTGTGAACAACAGTGACAAAAACACTCCCAGAAAGAATACAAATAAATGTGTTTTTTTTAAAAAACCCTCCAATATTGTAAATGAGAGGCAGAGTGTAATAATGCTTAAGATACTATGTACCAGGAGAAGAACCAAATAAGCTCATTTCCCCCCACAAATTGAATGTTCATATAACATTAAAATATAATACAGGTAGTCCTCGACTTACAACAATTCATTTAGTGACCATTCAAAGTTACAACAAGAAGTGACTTATGACCATTTTTCACAGTTACAACCTTTGCAGCATTCCCCATGATCATGTGATCAAAATTTGGACGCTTGGCAACTGGTTCATATTTATGACCATTGCATCGTCCCGGGGTCACGTGATCCACTTTTGCGACCTTCTTACAAGCAAAGTCAATGGGGAAGCCAGATTCACTTAACAACAGGGTTACTAATTTATCTACTGCAGTGATTCACTTAACAAGCAAGATACATCATAAAATGGGCCAAAACTCACTTAAGAAATGTCTCACTTAATAGAAATTTTGTGCTCTATTGTGGTCATATGTTGAGGTCTACCTGTATAGAGATGTACTGAACATTTTCATACAATGTATATAAATTCATAATATTTAATACTATGTTTATAGCATATATGAGAATAAAAAAAGTACATCCAGGCTAGGAGGGCAATTCGGAAATAAACCTTCGTTTGATGATCAATGACAGACACTCACAGATATAGAACTTTTATTATACACATGAGAAAACTACAACATTACATTACTTTTCGACATCGCCATTCAAATTGAGGCACTTTTCATAACGTCTTACAAGGTTTGAAATTCCTTAGTAGTAGTCGCTCGGCGGCAAATCTGGGCTATGGGAGGGTGATCAAAAACATCCCAATGGAAGTGCTTTAAAAGTTCTTGGGTGCGTCTAGCCAGTGGCGTAGCATGGGTTGTCAGCACCCGGGGCAAGTAATTTGCGCCCCCCTCCACAGTGGGCGGCGTCGGCGACCCGGCGGCTCAGATCGGATTCGCACAGCCAGCACTGCAGAGAGAGTGAGTGAGCCAGGCAGGGGCAGAGAGCTGCGAGTGCGAGCGCGCCCCCCCAGATGTTGCGCCCGGTACGGCCGGCCCCCCCTGCACCCCCCACGCTACGCCTCTGCGTCTAGCGGTGTGCGGGCGAGCATTATTGTGAACCAACACCATATTGGAAGTCAGCATGCCCCAACGCTTGTTATGGATGGCTCATCTGAATTTTCATTACGTTTTACAGAAGACGTCTGAATTGATGGCCGAACCATACTCCATGAACTTCACTAGCAGTACTCCTTTGGCATCTTCACATTTGGCGAGATTTTCTATGGCACCACTTCTGGTGTGGTGTTGGGATGTTTTTGATCACCCCTTCCCAAAGCCCAGATTTGGCGCTGAGCGACTACTACTAAGGAATTTCAAACCTTGTAAGATGTTATGACAAGTGCCTCAATTTGGATGGCAATTACGTCAAAAAGTAATGTAATGTAGTTTTGTAAGATTGTAGTTTTCTCATGTGTATAATAAAAGTTCTGTATCCGCTAGTGTCTGTCATTGATAACCAAATGGAGGTTTATTTCCGAATTGCCCTCGTATTACGTTTATCACACTTTTTGTTGTGATATCATTCTGTTGGTGCTTTTGGATCCACTCTGTGTTTCATTACAATGCAGCATAGTAACATTCCTTGGGGTATTATTTTTATCATCTCTTGTCCTGTACTCTTCTGTTGTTTAATTGTACTGACCAGCTAACTAGAACAAGCAACATAACCGAGCAAAGATTGTGTGTGATATATTAGATTTAACAGCTTACCCAATTTTATATCAACACATTTGCTTGCTGCTTTGCTTTGTAGAATAAATCAAACTGACATTTAATTCAGATAGTTGTGTTTTTTTCTTTTTCTTTCAGTTCACCAGTGACAAAGTATTGTCAGTCACCAGTCACCAGTATTCTGCCCTGAAGTTGTTTAGGATCAAGTAGTTGTTAGAGGAGATAAAGAGATACGTTTTGTCACTACAGTACTTTTGTATTGGCCAACTCAGGATAATTTCAGCTCTACAGACACTTGAATACAGCTAGACTGGAGTAAGGAGTCCTAACCTCCTGGGGAAATGCGTAATTCTCAGAGATGCAGTAAAGCAATGATTAGCAAATTCTAAAAGTGAATTTCTGAGATCCTTAAGTATAATTCACTTTTGGCCACTAGATGTCAGTGCTGACCTAACCATCTTCCACAGAAGAGAAATTTAAAAAGAGAGTAATGAAGATAATTTCCTTACTAAGCACACATTCTTCTTCTCTCCTGCTGCAATGCTTCTTAATTGAAAAGGGCCACTAATTTAGAATGTCCATTTTACAGGTTGTCCTTCGTAAAGGATGGCAATTGGGGCTGGAATTTCCATTGCTAGCAAAGCAGCTGTAAAGGACCGCATCATGTTAATTGTGTCATTTAGCAGTGGCAATCCAGGCATCCTTTATTGCTACTGTCAAGTGAAGATTTTGGGTTGCTAAGGGAGTCCCAGACAGCTTGCATGTAGGACGGTAGGCAGAAAAAGCACAGTGCCTGGGGCGGCTGCTGCCAGGTGGGGAAGGGTGCATATGACTTACCGAATTGACTTGTGACATTCTCTGCTGACTTTTCCAAAGACTTTACTTGTGGGAAGCTGGCAGCAAAGGTCACAAATAGTACTCATGACCAAGGGTGCAATGACTGAGGTCTAAGTCAGTTGCCAAGTGCTCAGATCATGATAATGTAAGCATAGGGTTGCTATGATGGCCAGAACTTTGAGGACCAGCTGTTAAGTTTCCTTTTTGTCAGCATTATTGTAACTTTGAATGGTTGGTAAGTGAGGACTAGCTGTACTTACCTGGTATGCTGCCTGCTTAAAATTAAAAAAAAAATAGAATGGGATGCAGACTCTGCTGAGGTACTTAGGAAGTAAAGTTATGGCTCCAATGAAAGTCCCTGGACCGGTTGCCTTGCTCTAAATGCTCTCAGTAGACTACTGTAAGCCTGGCCCTTAATATACCGTAATGACAGTCTGTTTGCACATGCTCAAAATAATATAAACAGCCACCATCTTGTTACCATGTACAAATCATTAGCATATTTCATGATTAAAAAAAAAAGATGTGGCAGCTGCCACATTATTTTCATATGGAAACATAGCAAGTGCGATTTTGTGCAGGGAGAATTCCCCCCCCCCCATTTTATCTCCCCTCACTCTTCCTCTTTTTCTTTGTGTACTACTTGGAACGGTAAATGAATCAGGGAACATAATGGGATACAACACAGCCAGTGACAGAACAATTTCCATTCAAGGGATTCAAGGACAGCTACCCAGTTTCATGATTATACAAGTGTATGCATCAACGGAGAGACAGTTTGGCATACTGTAGTGGTTAAGGTATCAGGCTAGAAAATGGGTGCTGCTTTAGACATGAAGCTGTTAACCTTGGTCAGTCATTTTCTCTTAGCAATTTTGCCAAGAAAACTACAAGGATTTATCCAGGCAGTCCCAGAATTCAACACTGACTCAAAGGCAGTGAACTATAAAAAGACATCGATGACAGATACTGAAGAAATGGCTGATGAATTCAGTGGAAGATTATAATGAGTTAAGGATTGGACACCAAAGAACTTTCTAATAATTATTGGTGACTTTAACGCAAAAATTGGAAACTATCTTGAAACAGTTTGGAAATTTGGACTAAGAACCCACAATGATGCAGAACAATGGCTGATGGAATGGGAGAAAGTGGACTGTTCATCTTTGCACATTATTTCAACCATCTAAAGGCAGTTCTACACCTGGATATTTTCAAAAGTCAATGCTATAATAATACAGATTGCATTTTACAGAGTAACATATGGAAAAGCTCTATGCTGAACTGCAAAACGCTGCCAGGTACTGTGGATCAGACCATCAACTTTTTAGCATAGAAAAATGCATCAGGCAGAAAAAGTCTACAAAGGAGCCAATCCTCATGAATCCATTTCTGAAGAATATAAGATTGATGTTAGAAGCAAATTCAGAGATCCTGTGGATAGATAGCTTGAAGAATTACTGGAAGAAGTTCAAATGATTGTAAAAGAAAACGCTGGAAAGCATATAACAACAATCAGAAAGAAACAAAGAAGAAAGCTTAGGAAAAAGATTGGCAAAAGCCAGAGGCAATCCTGGAAAAGTTAGAGAATTTGATGCAAACTTCCAACAATGAGAAGACATAAAAAGGCATAACTGAACTCAGAATGTAGACAAAAAGATGAAAAGAACAGAATAGGAAAAACAAGAGATATATTTAGGAAAATTAGAAAAATCAGGGGAACATTCCAACCTTGTAATCAATGTCATAAGAAACATGCATGGAGTGGAATTAACAATGGAACATAATGTGAAAGAAAGATGGATGATATAAATAGAAAATATATGCAAGAAGATCAACTGTGAAAACCAGATGATGCTGTATCTTAAAGAGAAGATTCTGGGGAGGAACCCTTGGTGCTTGAGGAAGAAATCAAATAGAAAATAAAATAATTGGATATTTCCTATTGGAAATCGCTGGAAGTTGATGAAATTCCCACAGAATATTTATAGGAGACTGGCAAGGAAACAAAATAATTTTTAGTCCTTTATTTACTTATTTAAATAAATTTGAAGAATGCCCAACGTCCAACAATTCTGAGTGCTTTACATTATACAAAAGCTAAATCAATTAAATCAAATAATAATAATAATAATAATAATAATAATAATAATAATAATAATAATAATAATAATAATAATAATAATAAAGTTGAAAGGGACCTTGGAGGTCATCTAGTCCAACCCCCTGCTCAGGCAGGAAACCCTATACCATTTCGGACAAATGGCTGTCCAGTTTCTTCTTAAAAACTTCCAGTGTTGGAGCATTCACCGCTTCTGGAGACAGGTTGTTCCACTGGTTAATTGTTCTAACTGTCAGGAAGTTTCTCCTTAGTTCTAGGTTGCTTCTCTCCTTGATCAGTTTCCATCCGTTGTTTCTTGTCCTGCCTTCAGGCACTTTGGAAAATAGCTTGACTCCCTCTTCTTTGTGGCAGCCCCTGAGATATTGGAACACTGCTATCATGTCCCCCCTTGTCCTTCTCTTCGTTAAACTAGACATACCCAATTCCAGCAACCGTTCCTACACCAGATTCCTTTTGTAACATTATTAAGGTGAGAGCCTTATGAATCTCTGTGAGAAGATGCCTTTCTATATTCCTTCTAAGTTGTGGCAGAGAAGGAATGTTTCTGAGGTCCCACTAGATGAGTACTCCTCATTTTTTTTTCTTTCATTACTCAGAACTGCTCAACAAAGTCTTATCAAACTTTAAGGTGTAGAAGGAACATCAATAATCTTAGATACGTGGACAACATTACTTTGGTTGCAAAAAAACTGAAGAAGGCCTAAGAACACTCAATTAATTTTTTTATTCTAAAAATAAAAACAGAAGAGGGAAGAAGTAGGACTTGCTTTGAACATCAAGAGAAACATGATTGGAAAACTAGAGAAGTTTAAGATAAATAGTGAGGGTAGAGCCTTCAATTTGGTAGGCTTCAGCATTGATAAAGATGGTGAGTGAGCAAAAGCATTCAGACAAGAATGACACTGCATTTCAATCAAGACAAAAATTAGAATGACAATCTTTAAGGTATTTTCCCATTATGATGTCCAGATGCAAGGGTTGGGCTCTGTACAAGAGTAAGAGAAAAAAAAAGATGGAGTCTCTTGTACTATGATATTGGAGAAAATTGCTTCACCTTGGACAAGCCAGGAAAACCAATCATTTAATATTAGACGGAATCAAACCAGAATGCTTCCTGGAAGCAAAGATCATGAAATAAATCTGCTATCCTTTGGATATAGTAAGAGGGCTGATATGGGAGAAATAATAGGGTTGGGCAAGTTGTATGGAAAGAGAAGAGGCTGAGAGTGCATAAGTAGATAGATGGGATTTTGGAAGCTACGAGAATACATTGTGTGTTGTGACATGAGATAGGACAGCTCAGACAGATCTTTTCCATAGAATCATTGGAAGGCTACAACTCAGTGAAACCAAGCAACAACAACAACATGAGCAGATGCATCTGTAGGTTCTAGGTCTTTAAGCAAAATAATAAAAACAATGCCATGTCATCATGCCACAAATTCCATCCCTTTCATATTTGCACACAATATCAAAACGTGCATACAAAAGATATGGAGCTTATGGCATGATACTCCTTTCATCCATTGTATGCTGTCAAGAATTTGGATTTAGTGTCATGCACAAAAATACATCCATATGTACTTTTGATCCCTTCCTCAACCCCAGGGACACCTGCATCTATAAAACTGTAATCTATAATCATTGTTTTCAAGTATTTTATCTGCTGATACAGGGTGTTAAGATTATTGTTTGTATTTTTCTCTGTAGTAGCCATATTATTAATCATGCTCTTGCAGTATCAGTTGGTTATACTCTGGTTTATCTGTAGTTTGGTAACCACTTCATTGCCCTTTCATCTAAAACATGTGTAAACCTCAGACTGAGTGAGAATAAGAACTTTTAAGTCCCAATTCACTTTTTTAGTATTTTATATTGTAACATTTAATAGTCCTTGAACAATCCTCTTCAAGTAATCAGTTGGCTGCTGCTAAGAATTTAAATAAAATAGGTGAGCTCTTGAATACCAATCATTCAAGCCAAACATCTTGGATAAAATAGCCGGCAGCATTCACTTCAGTCCTTTATACTAATTTTGCCTTTCAAAATGCTTGCAAAGAGAAGGTTATTTGTTTTTAGACACCAGGGCAGCACACAAAATACCAGGAGCCCAATGAAGATTCACTGTTCTGCCTATTTTAATTATTCCAGTGCCTAAGGATTTGCAGTTGTCTTATATAAAGCAGTTTGATTTGATTTGATTGATGACACCAATTATAGTTAAAAATATCTTAACCTGGCTTATATCACAAAAGATATTGTCCAATACTAATTGCAATCTAGGACTCAGGCAGTGCTTACAAACCTCTTGTATTGTTGCCAATTTATTTTAGGGGAAGTTATTAAGCTCAGATTTTCCAGTAGTTGTGTTGTTGCTGTGCCAGGAATTTTCTCAATTGCACCAAGGAAAGAAAAGGAAAAAAGAAAAAGAGAAAAGAAAAATTACTCTTCAAATATTGCTAGGAGTAGGTACTGATTCAAAGCACTATTGGAAAGTTTTATGGACTAGAAGACCTCCAAGGTCTCTTTCAGCTTTGTTATTCTGTTATTATTCTGCTCAAACTGAGATCAAGGTTTGAAACTACAGTTTTGTGGATGCCCTTAAATGTGAAGAAAAGGAAAACATTGAGCATAAGTCTGGAGGAAGCACATCCAATAGCTTTGGTAGAACATAGCCAGAAGGTGTTTGATAAAAAGTTCCTAGGAAGAATCTTTTGGAAAATTTCTTCTGCTAACAATAACAGGCAGAAAAGTGAAACATAAGGAAGGCCTAAATAGTTCCAAAAAAACAGCACAATTCTTGATGCATCAAGTAACATGTATATTGCCTGGGGTGTAAATGGTTTCCTAAATGATTAATTAGTTGTCAAAATGTTGCCAAACATCTAGAAAATGTCTCAATTTGGCTTCTCCCATTTAGGTTGGTAATCATCTTTCTTTGGTCCCCTCCAATAAAGATCAGTTGGTCTTAAGATATGGGTAGATCAATATCTTGGATCTGACTTTAAACTTAGTTATAATTATTTTTAATTTTTGTAAAAACAAGCAGATTATGTGATGCATATGCACTATGAGGTCATATATTTACATATTCTTAATGTGAAATATCTTCTCTTTTTCCCTGAGCAAAATCCTTAAACTTGAGAATGTTAATTGGGTTTTTATTCTGCTGTCCTGCTGGATTTTACCATGAAACAATTTCTGAAAGCCCAGATTGAAAAAAAATTAGATTTCGGAAACTAGCATAACAGTTTTCTCAGCCACAGCTGAAGAAGTCAAAATCTGAGCAGCTCGGCTGGCAGAGTTACATACTGAGAAAACAATTTTGCTGCCAAGAGATTGTCATTAGCTTTAAAGTCAGTCCAAAAAGGAGAAGATTTGATGGTGAGGAAGCTATGCTGTATGCTTGACGGGAAATTTTGAAAATGAATATGGCGATAAGTACTGAATGATTCTTTCCACTCCCATTTAAATAACCTATCTTCATAATTACACTAATGATAGTTGAAACACACATGATATAGAACTACCATACCAGCTTTGTTTTCTTACTAAAGTTGTAGTGGAATATAGAAAGGATAACACAAGGATAGGGTCAGAGGAAAGTTGCCACTGAATTTGGGTGAGAAAACAAATATAGGATATTTGAGGTTATTTTTAAATGGGATCCTTCCTTCTTAATTGAGAATAAATTTAGTTTCTAAAGAGTAGTAATAGTAGGGATATAATAGCGATCTAGTCTCCAAATCTTTATCTTTCATACAGGGATATGTGTTTGTGTGGTTAGAGAAAAGAATAACACTGACTGAAGGTGATGAATGGAAACAGCCAGCAGGGAGATGATAAAGAGATTATGAGATCATACTAGGAAAAGGAGGGGGTGATTTCCAGGCCAAAAAACTGTTTCCTAGCCTAGCATTTCTGCTCAGAAGGAGATGGGTTATGTCAGTGGCAAGAGGATACTGACTCTTCAGTCTGTGCTGTTTCTGGATTGCCATCTTGGTAATGATGGGAAAGAAATCCGATATTCATAGAGGTTTCTTTATTATGAAGACTCATGGACAGATATACAATAAACTTGAAGGCCTCTGCTCTTTCACAAAGATCGAATCTGGTGATATTGACACTACTTAAACAAAACATGTAGTAGTTATCCTCCCCCCCTAACCATTTTATGAAATATTTCTGAATGGAGAGACTTCTCCATCTGAAAATGGGCTAACAGTTCAAACAATTACCTAAATGTTCAGGGATTGATATGGACTGTATATTAAACTCTGCTCGTGCTGATTATTGTGTAGCTTTCTGCTGCAGGAGCTTGGGATCACTATCTGCCCTTTGATGATGGATTTATTATGTATTATTACAAAAATTGCATACTGCCTGCCCCAAAATGAATGACCAGGAAAAAATTCAATAGTAAACTTGCAATGAGATCTTGGAACTCAGGAAGAGACGTGCTGAAAAGCAATACATTAAGAGTATCCTTAAGTTGTCCCTGCAGCCCAGCTTCAAGTATAGGCACATACAACCTATCACCTGCTGAATAGAGCACTAGGTCATAGCCAAAGTCTCATAGATGACCCTATGCCATCCAATATCCCAACTTTGGAATCATAGCTGCTAATGCACCTGAACTCCAGGAGATCACGTCTTGGACAAGGCAACAGCCCCATCCTTGACCAGGCAGACATCATTAATGCCTGGCTGGTATGTTCCTTTACCATAAAATCACCCTTTCCCCATTCCTGGCCAGGGAAGGTGTCTTATCTGAGCTTCAGTCTCTGAATTCAGCAATGGCAATGGTCTGGCTGGACAAAATAACAACACCACTTAGGACTCTCGGCCAAACTCACTAATTCCTGGCTGCCCAGCCCAAGTTGTTTTCCATAAAAGCCTTCAATTAGTCAACAGGATGCCTGCCAAAATGATTTCCTCCTTGTTATAATCAGACAGTTTTGTAAACAGTAGAAAATAATCCCAAACACTGTGATGTTCAGGGGTGAGCTTTGGAGGACTTCTGTGATGTTCTGTTCATTCCCCAGAGGGATGCCAAGGTCAACAATAGGACCTCCAGAGTGAGACAGCAGCCTGGTTATTTTATTTCAGGGCCAAAAACTTTCAGGACCCCAAAGCCATACCTATCATTACCCTTGAGTAATCCTTGAGGAGATTTGCTCTTCAGTTTGTTAATTATGAAGCCATGTTTTCTGAATGATTCACCCCAACAAATATACTAGGGACCCTTTTTACTAAACTGCTGGTTTAATGGTTTAGGAATGGGGCTGATATAACAGTAAGTCTTAATAGAAATTTCATTTACTTAAGGTCAGTGACCACTGAAATAGCTACAATGATAAAACAGCACGTAAAAGCAGGGTCAAATTGGAATAACCTTAAAATAATGTATCATTTCCCTATGGAAGGGGAGACAACAGTTTAGTTGGCTGTTGATTGTAATAATAGATTTATTTCCCATTCTTGTCTGGTTTCTGAGTGCTTGGGATTGCAGCTACATCTAATTCCTTTTCCAAGGCTTATTGACATGGCCGTGCATTGACCAGCATCAATCTGACAGATTTTCCTGTGGGTGCTATGATGAGTTCATGTTGCTAAAGTCTCATTCGCAGCCACGTCTTGCATGAATCATGGTGGTTTTTCAGTTCTGCTGAAAGGTTTTGCAGTGGGGATATTTGCAGAATCTCTAGGGATTGGGATGGCTTAAGAATATTGCTAAATAAAATCAAGTAAGCAAGCAGGAGATGAATGTTACTTTTATTTGGACAGACTATTTTCCTAACAAGTATTGCTGGTTCTCATGTTCTCTGAAATTCTCTGTAATTTTGAGATTAGAGATAAACAAGATGGTTGGAAATATAAAAGATTCCAATATAGCCCAATGGAAAAAGTTAAAATCTTCATATATTTCAGCCCTCTGCTATGCATAGGTCCTATTGGGGTTATATTGTTCAAATACCCCCAAATGTTTCTACAGTATTACTCTACAGAGTCCTTATTTATACTGGCCATACTTAAACTGTCTGCAGCAAAAGTTCCTGCCCAGTAGGTTCATATAGCTCTTTGGTTCCCATAAGGTGGATCCAATCTAAATTTCTAATGGTTATTTTCCAAGCGGTATGAAGTGTTCCTAAGATGGACCTTTTTTGTGCAGATGGTGTGATTAAACTGCAGACAAACATTTGGCTATGTATCTTTTCATTCTGGTTGAAACTCCTGATTTTTCTAATGGATCTAGGCCCCTTGGTCCTGGCAGATATCTTTGAACCAACTTGGAGAAAAAAATTGGAGTTATGACTTTTCATAGGATATATTACTGATGATGGGCTATAATCAGGCAGTGTCAAGCGATACAGGATGTTATAGATGTAAAAGGCAAGCATCTCTCATTTTTTTTAAAAAAAATAGGTGGTCACCTTTTCTTAGATCAGCAAGATATCTAAATGAAATATGCATCCTTATATTTAGCAGAACACTAATCCTAGCTTGTTTTAACATATGTCCTCAAAAGAAAGTTCAATAAATCTCTTATTCCTTAAGAGTCTGTCCTTGTTGCAAAGGGGCAGTGGAAAATATGATACTGCTGGCTCATATTTAAGTGGACCATCACTTAAATATAAGCCAGCAGTGTGATGCAGCTGCCAAAAAAGCCAACACATTTCTAGGCTGCATTAGCAGAGGGATAAAATCAAGATCACATGAAGTGTTAGTACCACATTATAATGCCTTGATAAGACCACACTTGGAATATTGTATCCAGTTTGGGTTGCCATAAAATAAAAAAGACGTTGAGACTCTAGAAAGAATGCAGAAAAGAGCAATAGAGGTGATTAGGGGACTGGGGGCTAAAACATATGAAGAACGGTTGCAGGAATTGGTTTAATGAAAAGAAGGACTAGGGGTGACATGATAGCAGTGTTCCAATATCTCAGGGGCTGCCCCAAAGAAGAGTGGGGACAACCTATTCTCCAAAGCACCTGAAGGCAGAACAAGAAGCAATGGATGGAAAATAATCAAAGAGAAAACCAACCTAGAACTAAGGAAAATTTTACTGGCGGTTAGAACAATTAATCAGTGGAATGGCTTGCCTCCAGAAGCTGTGGGTGCTCCAACACTGAAGATTTTTAAGAAGAGATTGGACAACTATTTGTTTGAAATAATATAGAATTTCCTGCTTGAGCAGGGGGTTGGACTAGAAGACCTCCAATGTCCCTTCCAAGTCTGTTATTCGGTGATCCATGTTTTGTTGCATTGTTCATTTTATAGAAGTGCATTACTATGTTTTACTATATAATCCGCTTATTAACTACATTTCTGGGACATTTGGATTTATTTTATATGCAGTTGTTAGCCAACCAATAACATTCACTTTGGGCAGTGTTGGGATTCAGGGTTTAATGACTCTGGTCTACAGAACTGATGTTTTGCTAGCAAGTGTGGCTGGCATCTTCAGAGACAAGATGAACAGAAAAGCAACTGTGCACTGACTGACTGGGAACCTGTCTTTACACTCAGACAGGTATCCTGACTTCTGTTTGGTCTTTAGCTGAGCTGTTTTCTTGGTGTGCACTGGTCTACACCAACTGGAAAAGAGCTTGGCAAAACACTTATCGGATGTCAGGACACCATAGCAGTCTTTCCTAGAACTCACAGATTCCCAGTTTCTAGACTGGTGCCTTAACTACTACAGCAAACTGACTCTCTCCATCAATAGTTACAATTCAGCTTTTGGCATTGGTGCTTTCACTTATTTCAATTAAATTTAGAAACTCAGAGCTAATTTTGTAAGTATTAAATAAGCTCACATCGCTATAAACAGTATTTTCATTGCACGGCAAGTTAAGAAATTGAGCAATTACTTCTCCCTGAGCTGCTTCAGTTCTTTGCATTTCTTGCTGAAGTTCTTTCATCACAGTGCCATCTTCGAAAGGAACAATTTTGGGATCGTTTTCTAAATTTATTTCAAGACTAATATTGCAATAAATGGTAATTTGGCTGTTGCTAAAGGGTGGTCAAGTCAAATATCATTGATGTCATTTAGTTTTGGGTTTTTACTTTGGCCTTTTGAAATAAGCGATTAGTAAGTGAATGAACTTCCTACTAGCTTCCCATCATGGACACTTTCTTGTGCCTGTGCTCCTTGTGATAGCAATTTGCAGTTGATCTCAACAGCCTCATTACCTAGCTACATGGTGTATACATCATAGAACAATTTGTGGGTCAAAATATTCCTTACCCCAGGTGTTTGGAATGACCTTGCGTGCTCATTGCCATGTTCTCTGAAGTGTTTGATGTTAATGTGAACCTTCTGTGTTGCACACTGATGTAAAGCCAGGCCTGGCTGTTTCTGCCTTGCCTCCATATGTTGAGCATAGAGTTCAAAAAGAGGAAGGAAGCTGTATTTCACCCAGGACCTTCTCTCTCGGCCTTGGTTTTTGTCATCTGTTTCTTTTCCTGTCTTGATTGCCTCAATTCTTTCTCAGTCTTGTTGCTGTGTGGAAGAAGCAGCGGATTCACTTGGCATGCCTTTCCAGGCCTAACAACAGCTGTTTGCTTTGTCTTCTAATCAGCCCTGTTGTTGCTTTGCAGCACCCTCTGGTGGTGAGAGGCTCCGTCTTGATCCTTGAATGAAAACAGACAAACATGGTGTCATGGTTCTGATAGATGAGACCAAACAAAGCTGAACTCCGAGGATAGAAATTTCCTCAAAGAATATGTTTATTGGCTACATAGTATCTGCATGGTCAAAAGTGAAAGCAAGTCTGAAATTCCCTCCCAAGAGACACAGTATTACAAAGTCAAACTTCCCACCCCTGTGCTATGCAATCAACTACGTTCCCCAATAGAATAGTCTGGTGGGCTTTCTAACCAAAGGCACATGCCTCCCCATAAAACTGGCAGAAATGACCTTGGTTCCCATGGGACAGGAAAATGTTTAGTCTAGTAGAAATCCTCCACACCCCCTCCCATTCTTGTGGCAACCTAGAACGAGCAAAATGGCTGCAGCCAGGTTCGTTGTAGAGTTGATACATGGGCTCTTAACGCTCTGCCAGTTCGCAGCCTTTGGAACACATGAAACCTGGAGACACTAAAACATTTTGTGCCAGGATTGGAAATGGTTCGCCTATCAGTGAACTGTACATGACATTGGGGAGGATTCTGAAGAGAGACAAGATAGAAATACCTGGAATGTAAACTTCTGGAAGTTACTGTAGATGCAAAATCACCAAGAAAACAAATTCAGACTGGAAGGTGGAGAGATACTTTGTCACAATATTATCAGGGTTGATAACATTCACAGTGACCTTTAAGGTTTCCATTTCGAAAGACCTGAGTTTATTTAACAGTTCAAAGATTTCAGATTCAGGTTAGTCCCTCAGATTCAATTGTTCTTTGCTATTGAATGAGTTCAAGAAACAAATACGAAAGCTCTTCCTGTAGGTAGTTTTCTATGGCCCCAGACTTTAGAATAGTCTAAATCTTGCAGGGACCATGAATTTGAGAAGCTAGATGGGAATAATGAGGGCAACAGTCTTTGTAGATATTTCAAGATGTTATTCAAATGCTGATCTAGTTCCTATTTACCTGAGCTTCTTGAACTGCCAAAATTCTTCCAGTAACTTCTTACCTGGTGAAGAAAAGCATCATGCTCCTCCATAGATGGGTTTGGAAGAGGAAGGCCTATAGCAGGAGTCTTTAAATTTGGCCCTTTTATGACTTGTGGACTTCAACTCCCAGAATTCCTCAGCCAGCGTGCCCTGCTGAGGAATTCTGGGAGTTGAAGTCCACAAGTCATAAAAGGACCAAGTTTGAAGACCCCTGGCCTATAAGGATGACTATTGTGACTTGGATGGCTTAGAAGACTGAAAGAAAGCCCCTGTCTATGGAGATGAAATTGAAGGCTTCTTTTTTTTGTTATCAAGTCCTTCATTATTAGAAGCTGAAGGAAGAAGAAGGAATTAATATTTTCTTCTGGCTGAAAACCCTGGTGATATTATGACTTTCAGTAGTTTTGCATTATTCCATGGAGAAAGGGTCTATTGATCTGAATCAGGGACACTCCAAAGTAGAATTCCAGCGTCACTCACCATTATCAGTTCTGTTCTCTGATTATGCATCTGCAACAAAGTGTGGAATTCTAACATGTGGATGGACTTAAAATGTCAGTCCTGCTAACAATGATTGTGGTTTGGCTTGGTTTAATTACAAAAAAAAGTTTTATTCACAGAAATGTATATACTATGTCACCAGCTCCTTAGTGCCAACGCTGCTAACTTCGGATGTTTTTGCATTGACAACAAAGGGAAATGTAGCCATCTTTTACCTTTTGCTTTTAGAGTTAGATGATGCTGGGAGGGGGGGATGTGAATGAGAGTCCAGCTAGACATAACAACACTAGACCTAGCGTGAGAAACAAGGTTATTGTAACCAGAGCTGATAAGGGTGGAGAACTGGAGAGGAGGCCTGCGCTTCAAGCTAATTGGGGAATGTGATTTATGACTGTTAATTGAAGGAGGGAATTGTGCTTTGATACTATATGCTCAGGGGAGGGGAAGTCAGTTTTTGGCTTCAATTATGCAGTGCTGAAGATATACTACTCAAAATAAAGATTCTTTAAGGTAAACAATGCCTTGAAGTTCTTTTGAAGAGTTTCATCTGTCAGAACCATGACACTTAGATTCTAAGCTGCTTACAATAACAAAAATAGAAAATGTATAAAAACATAATCCATCTTTTTAAATTCAGATAAAACGGACCACATCTATATCCTCTGTTGTGCCCTATTGAAGACCTTCCACTCTGAAAGTCCTGCAAAGACAATTTTCCCTCAGTTTTGGAATGCCAATATATGGTGGGCCATTTTAGCCTTGGGAGCATTCACAATGCTTTGCAAAAATATGTGCTTAAATGAAACGGAGTAGTTAGGTTCTTCACATTGCAATATATGATATCCTGCCACAGTGTTTTTGCCTAGTTGATGACTCCTCAGTACAAATATCAGAGAATTATTGACCAATTAATGTTACAGAAAATAAACTTTCTGTAGTATAGAAACAGTAGGGTGAGTAACATGTGCCCTTTCCAAAATTTTGGGAGCTTTTGGAAGTGCAGATTCATAGTTACTAATTTCATATATATAGTAAAGATTAGAGAACACGTGCATTTCAGCAAAACTGGCTATTCAAAAGTATTTTATCATCCTTATTACTATTTTATTATTATTTATTCCAATTATTCTCTCCAATGTAGTTGCAGAGAAATACAGTAGAACACAGGTGTCAAACTCCCCACGTCACGTGACGTGTCCTGACGTATCACAACTTTTTTTGCATTGCTGGAGCTAGGGTGGGCGCGACCTCTGTTTGACACCCCTGCAGTAGAATATCCACACATGTTGTTTTCAGCACACCAGTGAATGGTTGCCCAAATGAAATACAAGCTCAGTATTTTAATACAAATTGATCACAAGTGGTGACCAGCTGTGGGATCAACATGAGTAGTTCTTGTAAAAGTAATCAGCTTTTAAATATGTTTAAAAATGCATGAGACCTAGTGTAAGGCAAATCACTGAACATATTGAAAAGATGACTTCACAAATTCACTAATGTAAATCAATTTCCAACTGTGCAACAATACTCTTTTATAGTGAGTTGAAAATACCTGATTTTGTATTGCAGGTCATTTGTTTCTGAAAAAAATCAGCTGCTCTGCCTGAATGTTTTTCAAAAATCACAATTCTACCACACAGAATTGGTTAAACATTTTAATGTTTTATTAATATTTAAATAGGTTTATTATTTATAAATAATAATTAGATTAGACAGGATATATATGGCATTTTTTGAATCCTGAGCCAATGTAATAGATATTATTGTTATTATTGTTCAACATGCAGCCAGATGTTCAGATTGAATTTGGCATTTTTTGTCCACTTATTGAGACCTTCCCAAGAACTTGGGTCAGGTGGATATGGATGTTTGTTGGTGTTCAAAATATTGTAGTGGGATCTAAGCAATTCCAAGTAAAGCTGCCTTTTGCAATTGGCTGATGGTGAATTTGTCAGTGCAGGTGGTATTCAAGTGGTGCTCCACTTGCTTTGGGATCGCACCTACTACTACTAGGTGTCTACTATTATTAGGTGCCTACTACTATTATTACTATTGGTACTACCTTTGCTTTCTTTTCCTATAGTCATTCTGTTTGCAGATCTTTGTATTTTGTTATGTTCTCCAGGTCTTTCTCTTCTCTTCTGCTGTCTCCAGGTACTGCCACATGCACTATTCAGATATTTTTTTGTTTTTCTTATCGACAATTGTTAAATCTGGTGTGTTATGTGGCAGGTGCCTATCGGTTTGAATTTAAAGTCCCAGAACATTTTAGCATCTTCATTTTCTATTACTTTCTCAATTTTATGGTCCCACCAGTTCTTGCTTGCAGGCAAATGTTATCTCTTGCAGATCTTCCAATGTACTATTGTTGCTACTTTGTCACAATGTTGTTTGTAGTCAGTCTGCAGCAGCTAGTTAGGTAGTCCAATGTTTCTTCAGCTTCTTTGCAGAGGCAGTACTGTCTGTTGCTATTTTCTCAGTTCTAGTTTTATATGCATTTCTTCTTAAAGCTTGGTCTTGTGCAGCCAGAATTAGCCCCCGTGTCTCTTTCTTCGACTTTCCTACTCTTAGCCATTGCCAGCTCCTGTTATTATCTGCTTTCCCTGCTATCTTTTTTTAATGTACTGGCCATGTAATGCTTTGTCTTCCCATGCCTCCTTTCTCTTCTTCATTTGATCTTGCTTGTAGGCCATTTTGATCTCTCCAGTAGCCAGTAAGCTTGCTTGCCCTATTAGTTTCGTTCTTTTTCAATATCCTTTGGATATTCTTTCAATGCTCTTTTTTGTTCTTCAACCATCTGATGAACTTGCAAAATTCCATGCCCACCTATTTTCCTTTGTTAAATAGAGTCTCTTGACATTGCTGCAAGGATAAAGTACATGATTCGTTATCATTATTTCTCTGCTCTTCCTATCCAGGGCCTTTAGTTCAGCTTGAGTCCAGTCCTCTATTTCAGCTGTTTATCTAAAGATTGGAATTGCCTTGATGGTATTTCTCCACTGAGTTGGACTTTAAGATGTTCTTCATTCTCTTCATGCAAGATAAAGTACTGAAAGTACTTTACCTTTTGTAATTAGAGATGCTATCTTAGTCTTTTGCTAAGATGGGTCAAGTCAGAAGAATTTTAGCAGTACATAAGATGTCATTGATGAACCAATCGCGAAGTCAAATCAGAACTGGGCATCCATAAAATTCTGTTTACTGGGTTATTATATCTCTATGTGCCCTTAGGTTTTCAAATGCCATCAAATGTTTCTTCTATAAAGATGGAAGACAATTAAGCAGTCTTAAAACATTTTGAGGCTAAAACATTGATACAAATTCTGTATAGGGCACAAATAGGAATTCTTTTGAAGAAAGAATCTCTGGAAACCATATAAACAAAATTCCTGTGATCAATTTTAGTTGCGCTTAATGGGACATCAAATGCCCAGCTGAGAATTGAGATAGGAATGCCTCAAATTCAGATTAGGACCTGGAGGATGATGATAACTTACCGTTTGGAAATTCAATTTTTCCCAGAGGACTTAACCCCTTTAGTCCTGATAGATAGCTTCTCCTCTTCCTGGAGAAGCTATCCTTCTATGGTCTTCCCTTACTTTTCTTAATCTCCTTAGGGCTATGATCAAGCCAAGCAAGTAATTATTGATAGAATAAGATATATGGAGTTCCAGCTAGTTCCACAGCAGAAATCAGTTTAGGTGAAGTGTGTGGGACCTGACCTTTCCTAAAATTAGAATAGTGTTTTTAGAACCAGATTTAATATCCTCCCCTTAGCACTCCTGCAGGGTAGTTATGATAAAACCCCAATAGCTGGTTGAATGTGTACAGGTGGCAATGGGGAAGCTGAAGATATCTCATATGTCTTATTGCACTGCAAGTTCTACAGAGACATCAGATCAATGTATATCCTCTCTCTAATTCTAGGGAGAGCAGATAATTTCTACA
This sequence comes from Protobothrops mucrosquamatus, assembly GCF_001527695.2. Taxonomy (NCBI): domain Eukaryota; kingdom Metazoa; phylum Chordata; class Lepidosauria; order Squamata; family Viperidae; genus Protobothrops; species Protobothrops mucrosquamatus. The sequence continues at coordinate 458,046 of NW_015386201.1, read as the reverse complement.
TGAGCCATCTTCCCTGGCTCAGATACAGCGACCACTCATGCAGCACCCAAATTTTGTGTTGCTGCAATGATAATAAGGCAAAACCATTTATTTTTATCAATATCTTGGTTATTTTTAATAATTTTCAGAGGACATATCATTTTATTATATTAGATTTATTAGCGTTAGGTAAATAAACATGTTATTATTATAATAAGGATATTCACAGTATACTATATTATACTATATTCATTTTTATTTGATAGTTGTCAATATATAATTGCACCCATTTTTCTCTGTTGATCCTGATTGTAATTGTTTTCTTTTATTCCTTTTTTTTATAATTTTACATTGCTGGTCATTGACCAAATAAATACATAAATAAATAAACATAAAGAAATACCTCTGTGTGTCAAACTTTTCAATTTGAGTCATGAATTGGTAACCCTGGAAGGAAATGCAATTTCTTTATTTGTGTTATTATACTCAATGCCCAGAATTTTAATACAATAAAAGGGTCACAGGACAAAAACTTAGAAATTTCTGGATGATTACAGATAGTCCTCATTTAATGATACAATGATACTTCAATGCTAAGTGACATAAACATTAAATGAGATATCACATGTCCACAGTGGACTTACAATCTCATTTCAGTCACAATCATTTAAATATATCATCCGTAGTCAGTAAGTGAAAAGTCAGGTAAATTAAAACAATTTTTGAAAATAATTTAAATAACGGTACAGATTTGAGAATGGTCTGGGATGCAAGCAGTGGGTATGTCTAGTTTAACAAAGAGAAGGACGAGGGGGAACATGATAGCAGTATTCCAATATCTCAGAGGCTGCCACAAAGAAGAGGGAGTCAAGCTATTTTCCAAAGCGCCTGGAGGCAGGACAAGAAGCAACGGATGGAAACTAACCAAAGAGAGAAGCAGCCTAGAACTAAGGAGAAACTTCCTGACAGTTCGAACAATTAATCAGTGGAACAACCTGCCTCCAGAAACGGTGAATGCTCCAACACTGGAAGTTTTTAAGAAGAGACTGGACAGCCATTTGTCCGAAATGGTATAGGGTTTCCTGCCTGAGCAGGGGGTTGTACTAGATGACCTCCAAGGTCCCTTCCAACTTTATTATTATTATTATTACTACTTTGGCAGAACCAAAGTAATTTGGTTCTAATTTTTTGTTTCCCAGGCCCAGAATGGACTTCCAGAAGCATCATCCACACAGAGAACCGGTTGTTCACATATTTGAATCCCACCACTGGATGCAAGTAAACTGTTACAAGTTACCTGATATAACACAATTTTGAAATTCCAAGAAAAAGAGAAAATGCAAAAGATTTTAAATGAACTTAGAAGAAGAAGAGGAAGAATTAAGGAACTGATATCCCCTTTAAGAAACTAGGTGAATATCTTAGAAAGAAAATCTACCGAGGATTACAGATGAACAAATTTATGAATGGGCCTATAACAATAGGATCAAGTTGATTGGTTCAAAAATTGCTGTCCTGTGATGCATCATTTTGCTGAATTGAAAGTTACAAATTTCAACTTTTCTCTCCAGCTATTCTGTGGACCAACGGGACTGCTGTCTTTGCACCACAACAACCCTGGTTAGCAGCCACGTCAGCCCATCAGCTCTTGTGACAGTACAGCTGCCATTCAAGGCCAAAATTGAGATGCTTCTTCCTTTTACTCACTTTGTTGGCTGGCACATGCCAACCAAACAGCAACCATGCCTGGCCACTAAAACCCATATGCCACACAGATACACAAGCACACATATATAATTGTAGGACTTACAATTCAGATCTCTAGATTGCTTCTAATTCACTGTGTGGTTATGTAACCCCACTCCAACAGCTTGGAAAAATAGCACAAAGAAATACTCATGGAAGCAAGCTTGGAACAGCAAAGAACAGAGCGAAATCTTTAATTCAGAGACGCTGGAGGGGGTGGGAGAGACATTCCCTAAGTCTGACATCATTCAGACTGTGGGATACTTTCTTAAGGCCTGTGGAAAGCATCTCATTGTTTGAGCTATTCAAAGCTAGATTGGAAGAAAATGCTCGAAGGGATCAGAGGCTGTTTTGGTCTGGGAGAACGGAACAAAAATCCTAAGCCCTTTCTTCCATTTTCCCTGCTTACTGCTGTTGTTGTTCTTGGAATCAGACAGGAAAGCTCTGAAAGATGACATCATTGTAACTCTAAAGACAGCTAAGCAGAGCCAGCACCAAAAGTTCAAGGCAAATGAGATGAGAAACAGACTGGGTGTGAGAAAAATCAGTGGGTTCAAGTGGGAGAATTGACTCAGTTGCAGATGGGCACTTTGTTTAAAAAAATATATGAATACTGCAGGAAACATTTCTGGGAATGTGAAGATAGCTGGAATATTTAGCAGTTACATACAATAAGTGTATTGTATGGTGTCTATCCCTATCCCTTTCCCAATTACCAATTTCATAGTCGAAAAGGAAGGAAGATAAAACAGAAGCTGGTCCTAACATTTTTGCCGGGGTAAATCCAGTACAGCCATGCATTTGTGTACTGGCCCCAAGCCCAGAGAAATGGGGAGAGTTCATGTAATATCTGGTGACCTACTTTGTAAAAACTGCGCCAAGCAAATTGTATGGAAAGACCAGTAGCCCATCTGGATCAGGGACTTTCCCTTTGTTCATTTTTTTTAAAGTGGCTTCACAAACTTCCCTTATTGGTATTGAGACATTCATCATCCGTCTTTGAGTCTCTGTTTTCTTTGTTTCTTTAAATATTCATCTGCCCTTAACATGAGCAACTCTTAAGCTGTTTGTAATGGGGCCCCCTAGACTGCCTTGTGGGAGTTAGGATAATCTCAGTTTCCTTCAGTTTGTTTTAAACTGAAATGTGGCATACAATTAGCCAATATAGGATATCACAGATTAATATTTCCCAATATTATTAAGGATAAGGTAAAAGAAACTTATCCACTGTGGTATGTTAAATATCCATAGATTCCCACAATGTATAGTACACACTCTGAATTAAGATGCTAGAGTTTTGTGTGAAATCATTACGACAAAATATAGCAATATTCCCCAAGGAAATGGGATTCCCCCCCCATTGGGGACGTCTCTCTCTAAAGTCACATTGGGCAAGGAAATTCTATTCAAATGTACAGTTATGGAGGTCCTGAGCCATAAAGGGTTTTAAAGATAATGACCAGAACCTTGAACTGCAGCCAGCATAACATTAAAGAGTATTCACATATGAAAGCTTGAGCACAATGCTGTTCCAGAAGACTGTGTGAATGTAGCTGTAGAGCAGCGGTTCTCAACCTATGGTTCGCAACCCCATTTGGGGTCGATCAACCATTTCACGGGGGTCGCCAAGCAAGGCTGTCTGCCATTTTTTTCCCCTTTTCCGGCGGGTGCCTTACCTCCCTTGAGCTGGGCCAGCTGGTGGTCGGCCTGCTCCGTCTCTGCCGCTTGCCAGCTACGCCTCGGCCGGCGCAGTGGGCGGAACCACGCATGCGCGGCGCTCCCGGGCAGGGAAAGTCCTTGACTTACGACCGGTTGGGTAGTCCTCGACTTACGACCGGTTTAGTCCTCGACGTACGACCGGTTTAGTCCTCGACTTACGACCGGTTTAGTCCTCGACTTACGACCGGTTGAGGGTCGCGGCATTAAAAAGGTTGAGAACCACTGCTGTAGAGGCTTATATGTAAACATTGCAACACTTCACACGGGGCTGCCTTTAAAGATGATCTGCAAGTTTCAGTTAGTGTAAAATGCAGTGGTCTGGGTTCTCATAGGAGTTGATATTGGACACACATTACAAGTGTTTTGAGGGCTCCGTATTGGCTTCCTATTAGCTTCTGAGTGTGATTTAGAATGCTAGGATTAATTTATGGTTTGATGCCTGGTTTCTACAGGACTGTTCTCTCCGCTAGGATTGTCATGACTCCTCTTTATATTAGGACAAACATCTGCTTCGTATATTAGAAACAACACAGTAAATATACAAATGCCATAAAGACAATTCCCAATTACATAGTTCAAAGCCTGAACTTCAGAAATTCTCCTGATCTAGCCATTTACATTTATCTGCAGTGCTTTTGTGATCTTGTATTTACTCCAAGTCAAGAGCATTGTAGATGTATAATGGAACTTGCTATGGTTGATTTAAATTGTGTCATATTGCTAATAGGCAGATTTTGTGACTATTCTCACTCTGAAAAACTGACTTTAAAGACTAATGAAGATTCACCTATGAGGCCAATGTCAATATCTATTTAAAAAGAAGTCAGATTTCTTCATGTTTTATGAGTCCACATGACTTTTAGTGAACACTAGTGTGGTTTATTGGTAAATGTTTCCTTTATCTTGATGTCTGGGGCAAGACATTACTAAAAATTCAATCGTACAGAAGATAATACAGTAGTCCTCAACTTAATAACTGTAATTGAGCACAGAAATATGGTCATAAGTAATGCCGGTCATTAAGCAAGCCACCAGGTGACCATACCTGATTTTATAACTTTTGCTTTGCAGTCATTAAATGAATCACCATGGTTGTTCAATGAACTTGGCAGTCATTAAGCAAATCCATTGTCTGCAATAGGTGTTTCATGCTGGAATTAAATACAGATTTCTGGCAAAAGTTGTTATAAATTGTGGCAATAAGACTGCAGCATGCTGTAAATGGCCATAAATGTGGATTGATTGTCAAGCACCCAAAATGCGTTCACGTGACCTTGAAGGTGAGGGTCAGCCAATGGGAACTTTGAATCTGGGTCATAGATTGCCCTGGGAAGATCTGTTGTGACTGGTCATAAGTCAGGGATTATCTGTAAATACATACTTTTAAAAACAGTTTAAATAACTGGCATGTTTCCAGCACCAAGTTTTCTCTAATAGAGACCCAAGGGCTGAAATAATGGATTTTGCTAGTGGTACTATAACATTGGAAGTTTAATTTTGGCACAGCATTTAAATCCTGTTGAGTATGCTGTTCACTTTAAAATAAAGCAGGAACAAAGCAATATTAGCTTGAAGCCGTCTAAACAACTATAAAATATAATGGGAGAGATGAAAGAACTGTAACTTGAGATGGTTAATTATAAGCTATCTCTCAAGTTAATTGAAGAGGAAGAACAATCACTTAAGAGGCACTGTAGTTAGAGGAAAAAAGGAAGGAAACGTGAGTTGGATCGCTCAGTTCAATAAAGCCGTAATGTGTTATTCGGTGACCTTTCAGCAACTAAGGTTTAATTTTCTACAAAAATCTAAAACGTTTTTTAAGTAAACTAAATGTGCAGCCACCAGGAGGCGGTGATGCATCATTGCATACTTTTAGAAACGTAATAACATTTCATTTTGCATTTCTACTTCTAGCTGTACTCTGCAGATATTTATCTGCTTTCTTCTTAGCAATTTTGCTGAACAAACTCAGACTTGCTTTCCGACATGTAATAATCCCCATAATAATATTGCCTGAAGTTTGTTTTCAAAATAATAGAGCCCATCAATTTGTTCCTTAATTATGCTTCTTTTTTTTTCTTTTTCTTTTGTGAAGCTGCAGGATACTGCTCACAAAAATAAAGGGAACGCAAACCCCTTCAGTTCCATGGTAAAATGTTCCCTTTATTTTTTTGAGCAGTATATATAGCATCAATAGCCCTCTAAATGTAAAATTACAGAAAGGGCGACTAGTAATCTTATTCAAGTTGCCACTCTTATTTCTTTTCTGCATGAAATGCTTTAAAGGTCCTCTACAATAAACAGATAAAAATATAATAAGTGCAAGATAAAACAGTATCAATTATACAAATCACAGAAGATTAAAAAAATATCCTGAAAGCACTAACATAAATGAAAAGCACATTGAGCAATTTTTGCTTGCTTCTGATAGATGCCTTTGTCACTATGATTTATTAAATAGCCAGTTTATCCCAGTTTATTCTACTTTATAAGCTTGTGAAATTCCATGGAATTTCAAGATCTGAAAACAATTGGATAAATCAAGATCACAAGCCTATGCTAGGCAGATAGCAAATAGCACCATTCCTTAGCACTCCAGCCGGGATCTCTGTGTGGCAAAAAAAAAAAAAGAAGAATATTGGCTAAGTATTATTAATATGTACTAATTAACATAGGGATATGCAATCCAAACCTAATCTGTATCAGTGTATCAATTTCTGTATATTCTATAGTCTCAAATATCTGAAAGCAGGAAAATCTGCAGATAGAAGTTGAAGACCTATTTTTCATTAATATATTCTCTTTTTTGAGTGTGAAGTTTTGAGAAGAGGAAAATGCACAATAGTGAATTTGATTCATTGCTGCAAAAGCAAAGGAAATTTGAACAGCAGAACATTACCTGTTCTTGTTGGGTCCAAGAAAGAAAAGACCTTCTCAAGTTTCAAGCCACAGAAGACAGAATTTGAAACTTTGATGAAGTCTTTAAGACTGATTTTTTGAAGGTTCAACCATATAGAAACTTATTTACATTGCAGACCTCTTAATATATCTTGCTTATGTCAGAGGTGCGATAGAAAAACCTATCATGTCATCTTTTGCAGGAAGTTGAGCATCAACTAACCAACCAATAAGATAATCAAAAATCTTGCAAAGGATTTGGGTGAGGATCTAGAGAGATCTCAATGTTTTCACATTAGCTCTTTGTGATGCCAATGAATCTCATTATTTAACTTCCTTTAAATTAATATAACAGAATAACAGAATTGGGAGGGACCTCGGAGATCTTCTAGTCCAAACCCCTTCTCAAGCAGGAGATCCTATACTATTTCAGACAAATGGTTGTGCAATCTCTTCTTAAAAACTTGCAGTGATGGAGCACCCACAACTTCTGAAGGCAAGCCATTCCACTGATTAATTATTATAACTTGGGAAACTTCTCCTTATTTCTAGGTTGGTTTTCTCTTTCATTAGTTTCCATTCATTGCTTCTTGTCCTGCCTTTGGGTTCTTTGGAGAATAGGTTGACCCACTCTTCTTTGTGGCAGCCCCTCAAATATTGAAACACTACTATCATTCTCCCCTAGTCCCTCTTTTCACTAGACTAGACATACATAATTTCTGCAACCGTTCTTCATATGTTTTAGCCTCCAGTCCTCTAATCATCTTTGTTGCTCTTCTCTGCACTCTTTCTAGAATCGCAACATCTTTTTTATATTGTGGTGACCAAAACTGGATGCAGTATTCCAAGTGTCGTCTTACCAAGGCATTGTAAAGTGGCACTGAAACTTCACGTGAACTTTTATCCAGCATAGATGTTGGATACAATTCTGTGAGAGGAGGATAAAGACAAAAAACAAATGAGTTAAGAGATGTTAATAAAGGAGCCATAAATAAAGTGTAGTTTTGCCAATTGCCCCTGCAATGGTCTGACCTTGGTTCCCACACAGAAAAAGTCCCAGCAAATGTGGAGATAAAACTTTTTTTGGACTCAATCCTCTTGGCATTTAATCATAGCATAAACATGTCATGGAAAATTCAATGTTCTCTCCTGTCCTCATGATATTGCCTTCATCTCATCTTCCATTAGTAAAGAAGCTAAGTATTTTGTAGTTGTACTGTTGGTAAAATAGTACTTTCTTTTTTATTCTAACAACTAGCTGTACCCGGCCACGCGTTGCTGTGGCTCAGTCTGGTTAAATGGAAAAGAAAGAAAAGAGAAAGCACACGTTTCTAATATGTTTAATTTCACAATGCTTGTGGGTATACAATATTTTTTGTTGTTCCATTGTCTGTGCAGATATAGAGATTTTTTTCCCAAAAAAAGCATGTTTTTACCTGTCACAGGTGTGACATCTGTATAATAGTAGGTATATAAAAACATGCGCGTATTCGAATGCAATGTTGTGTCAAAATTTCAAAGCAATCAGTGAAGAACTTTAGGAGATTTAAGATTTTGAACAAACGAACATTTACATTTTTATTTATATATAGGTATCCATTTGCGGCCTTCAACTGAATAAAATCTAAGCTGAATATAGGAGAGTGAGGTGACTTTTGTGACTTGAAACACAGGCAAGAGGAGCAGGATAGGGTTTGATAATAAAGATGCTACTGATTCAAGGATGGGGTTAATAGCACTTTATCTCAGTGGTGGGAAAGGGCTTTTTTGATAGGCTCAAGAAAAAAAAGTTCAACAAATCAACAACAATCAGAGCAAGAATTACCTGAGAATAGAACACAGACAGAAGCAAATTTATATAATCTGCATTTTCTGTCTAATTTGGGCAACCTGTACTTTATTATTCAAAAGTCTGGTGTTATTTCAATGAAAAGGAACCGAAGAAATGCCCTGCTTGTAACTCAACTAGGAAAATAGTAGGTTTTCTGGAATCATAGACTTCTTGCTCCCTTACAAAGTACATGGAAATATATGTGTGTGTTGTCTTCAACTCTAAGCTACATATATTCTCTATTAAATATATTTTTCATAACAGAAAAATGAAAGTTTACTAGGAAAACAGCAATTTCAGCAGCTGGAAATACAGCATATCTTTTATTTTTCCATGCCATGAATAAAATAGCTATATGCCTGTCAGTTTGTTGAATGCAATTCCCATTGCCATTCTTTGTAATAACTCCAATATATGAACAATTTAATATATGACATTGACCTAACAAACACATATAAAAATCAGTGCAGAAGAGTTGATTCTCTCGAATCTAAAATACTCTGCCTATTGTTTATATATTATTAATCTCTGGAATAATGCTTTCAGAGAATTATGTCATGACCAATTTGAGAGTGTAGCATTAATCAGGTTGAATTATCTAGAAAGATGTGACCTGGGAATTTTCCACTTCTAATTTAAATTCAAACTAAATAAGAATTTGGAGCCTTGGAAAATTCATCTCCTCCTAAGGGTGAATTTATGAGCACTCAAAGGTTGATTCTGATCCTAGTTAGGTGAACTTTGCTTATATCCTTGGATGAGTTTCTGCAAGCGCTGGGAACTGAACTGATTGCTTCCTGATGCATCCAATACTTTTCTTCACTTCCTTATTATCGAAATTTGTAAGAAATTTCAGGCTACACTTATTATTTGTTCTTGTACAATAGGAGTTTCTTTTTGTCTTTCTGTGTCCTCTGCATTTCCATCCAGAGTCTATTCTGGAATGTGTCCCAAGCTTCAGTAGCATATTTTGTGGTAGTATCTGAGAAGGAGGAAGCATAATCATGTCGTGAGGTCATTACCAGCTGGAATAAGGCTTCATAAACTGGTTTTCAAGTCATGGAATACGGAGTTGCTGGTAGAGGGTTGAGCTACTTGTCAGCATATTTAAGATTATTATCACTGGTATCTCATTCTTTCTAAAAAAAATAGATATGAAGCCTAAGAATATTCTGTCTCTGGGTTGAGTGATTGCTTTGCAAAAAGCTAGGCTATATAATGCATTTAATCACAGTGGGAATGTGACCCTTGTTAGATGCTTGGTCCATTGTAATTCAGACTACACTGAGTCAGTTTGGGCTTAATAAAATGTTAATGTTTCAAGACTCCTCAAATGCTACAAGAACTTCAATCATACCTAGGATGGATTCTGTCATAGTTGCGGTGTATAAAATGTTTTTTATGATGCTTTACTCTCCATAAGGAAATGAGAAGTCACTTCCGATATACATCAGGACATACAAGCTTGCACAAACAATGGAAGATTTCCAATATTACTGTTTATTAAGAATTAAAAGGAGGATTAAGTGCCTTTCCTGAGAGCTGCTTTCATTATTCAGTACTATATGAAAATAGAACATTGAAATGTGTTGCCAGAGGGAAGGATTAATATTAAAACTTGCTGATTAAACAAAATATTTGATGTTCCCCTGGAATCTCCCACACCTATTTTTATAAATCTGCAATGATTAAAGGGAAATGCATTCAAACTTGTACTTCAAAGTTTTTAGAAGACCAAAAATATGCAGGGGTAAAAAGCCCTGAAAAATATTGGAAAAGGCATACATAGTAACATAGAGATAATTTGAGAAATGAAATTAAATTTCAATTCTTTCCACCAGGTACAACTCCAAAATATATTTATCAGAAATATCACAATTTACTGAGATACTACATGCTCATGACTTTGCTTAACACAAGTGATATCTGATAAGAAGCAGCAAAGGCAGAACTAACAGGAAAATATTCACAACAGAAGTTTAACCAAATTCAAGGGAGAGTGACTTTCATATATATAATATATCAAGGCAAATAAAAATATAAACACAGCATGGTTTTGAAGGGGTTTAAATGCATATAAATATTGCAAATCATTTGGCGTATGAAAAAGGGGGAAGTTAGAAATCAAACGTATCTACTTTTCCAAGCAGCTCTTTCCCCCCATTTTTCTTTTAAAATGTATAAACAATAATAAATAAGAATAGAGCGGAGACCTTAGTGTTAAGCTTTAGGTTCAAAGAAAACGTTTTATATTACAAATAATGTAAGATATTTTGCAGTTGTCTATCAACAACATACTTCACTTTAATTGTAAAGTTCTAACAATCATGTTTCTTAACATTTTAGAAATTATATTTAACATTGACACAAACTTCTTTATCTTTATCTTTAAAGGTTTTATTCAAACCATCACAATGTTAACAATTTCTAGTTTATATTGCATAAATACCACTGTACCTAAGGTAGCAAATATATGTACTTCATAATGAATTATTTGTACTCTATAATGGATAAAACAATTAGAAAATTGTTTTATATATAGTAATAAAACACTCAGCTGCTAAAAACTGACCATATTGCAAACAAAATGAAGTAACCAAGAGATAAAAGAATCTATATATCTACTACAAGGCATCTAATGATTACTAATGATAACATTAAATTGATAAAAAGGAATAAAAATGTGGAACAAAATGTTTACACATTATTTCACAAGGGATGGGGAGAGGCCTCCAATTCATAGAACAAGTCTCGCAGAAATACAATCCTGCAGCGGACTGAATCAGAATAAATAGTGGGCTCAGTCAGACACAATAGAAAGCATTTGTAACATTGCAAGGGTATCTTTTTCTCTGTATTACCCCATTTCTTTCTTTTATTTTTCAATAGCACTGTAATAGTAGTAATAATAATGCTGCATTGCAAGATCTGCAAGAAACACCATTTGCCTGCAAACAAGAACTGGTAGTCTGTAAAATAGACAAAGTACTACAAAAGTGAAGAAGCTAAAATGCCCTGGAAGTTTAGAATTCAAACCAACAGGCAACTGTCACCTAACACCACAGGCTTAACAAAAATTGATAAGAAAGACTTATCAATAAGAAAGTGGCTGGAGGTTGTTCCAGTGTCCACTACGACGACTGCCGGGTCCATCCAGGTTTTGAGGGGCATTTTCGCCTCTCATGGGCTTCCAGACGTCATCGTCTCCAATAATGGGGCTCAGTTTACTTCATCGGAATTCCAGTCCTTTTTAAGGGCAAATATGATTAGGCATGCTACTTCGACACCGTTTCACCCGGCCTCAAATGGTCAAGCAGAATGCATGGTTCGCACCACAAAAGAAGCCTTGAAAAGAATAACCCAGAGAAACTGGCACCACAACTTGGCAGACTTCCTCCTCTGCCACCACACAACACCGTGCACATCTATGAGCAAAAGCCCAGCTGAGCTCCGATGGGGTCGCTGCCTTATCACCAAGTTGGATAGATTACACCCAGATTGGGTTGCATCGCAGGTGCCACAGCCAAAGGCACCGAGGCAGTTGAAAGTGGGTGATCCGGTTTGGGCATGCAATTATGGACTAGGGCAACTGTGGGTGATAGCTGTGGTTTGTAAGGTTACTGGGCCACTTTCCTACGAAGTGGCATTGGAGGATGGTTGTGTGCTATGCAGGCACATCGACCAGCTGCGATGGAGGTTACCTAGCTACCCTTCTGCTCCTTACTCTGCTCTTGGGGGGGAGGAGGACTATGATCACGATCGTGAATTCCTGCCACTCAGCGAGACATTGCATTCACCGAATGGGGGGTTTGCCAATGAGGCGGCTCCTGACTCTGGCACCACGTCCATGGGACATTGCGCTCAACTGGCTTTCCAAGTCGCTCCTTCTCATTGCCACCCATTGCTGGCAATGGCAAAACAGTCCCGATACATCGCACGACGTCACATGATGTCGTGAGTTTGACATGTCTGCCCTATAACATCAACCCTGTGAGATGAGTCACCCATCTAGCTTTCATACCTCAAGTAGGACTAGAATGCACCGTCTCTGGTTTCTAGTCCGGTGCCTTAACCACCAGGCTAAATGTTAAATATTGAACTGTACCCACACATCTCTTGGGATCCTATTATGACATCTGGCTTTTCCCAGGATATGGCCAGGTAGGGTTTGGCAGGTAAATAGGTAGGACAGTGGCAGGTTTGATGAGGAAGCAATACATTACCTGGAATTAAGTTAAACAAGACAAAAATAGACAGGGAAGGGTGAAGTTTGGTAAGATAGGACTGAGCTGGTTTGTTGGGACAGAAGAGTGAAAATATACAGAGAAAGGAATTCAGAGAATGCTACAGGGTGGAGCCTGCAGGATAAAATGCTACAATTCTCAGTCCTCCTCTCCCAGGAGCCATCTTGGAGTACACACTCTAGCTTTGCCTCCTGCCTCCTTTGTGTTTGGTAATCTGGCTGCCATCACTTATGTTCTAAGAAGTGCCTCCTTTCTCTGACCTTGGCATGTGAGAGAACTAGGTTTCCCATACCCTGCATTACTTACTGGCAATTTAAAAGGGGAAAAAAATTAGAAAAATGAAGTAATGTAATCTCACGGCCTCCTAGCATTAAACCGTGTGGCCAGAGAAATACATTTCTTCTCCCCTTCTCCTTTGTGGGGAGACAGATCAATCTCACCAGAGATAAATACAAACAAACTTTATTTAAAAATGGAGACAATAGAATGTAAGAGTTTCTTTTTAACATTAAACAGTTCTATGCAAAACTATCAGTGCCAGAAGAAATAAAAATACAGGGCTCCTTAATCAGCAGATTCTTAAAAGAAACTCCACTTGAAAAATATCCAGGAAAAGGCTCTGAGCAGTTACCAAGAAGATAACAATTTACTCCTACTTCAAAGCAACTTTGATGGAAAGAAGTGCCAATTTCCATAACACACTTGTGGACTGAGATTGTACAGAAGACAATAGCAAAGACAAAATAGCAGACCCTAAACACATAAAAACATTTTTTCAACATTTCTGGCTAAATATTTTTTTTCACTTATCCTTTCAAAAGTAGACGTGTCTCCCTCTGTTTCAGGTTCTTCCTCTACGTTTCTCCAGATCCTTAAGGATTCTAGTAAGTTAATTCTGGGATTGATAGGAAGGTGAAGTGAATCTGATTTCTCTTCTTAGCCTCCATTCCCAATTTCTACTTTTGTTTGAAAAGGGCAGGCTGTTTTTCTTTCTATCATAAATGGAAAGAGTTGGGTAATCTGATTTTGTAAATGATCCTGGGTATCAACTGTCTCTTGTGCAGCTGTAGATTCCATGTCTGTGAGGAGTGAACTTGGACTGACACTTGAATGGGCTTGGCTGTTCAGGGAATTCTGGATAGGAATTTTCCTGTCATTCACTTGGTAGGACATGATTTAGAACAGGGGTGTCAAACTCGCAACGTCACGTGACGTGTCGCGACGTATCGTGACTTTTTTGCCATTGCCGGCAATGGGGTGGGCGCGGTTTTGCTATGATGCATCCAGCTCGTGGGCCTGCAGTTTGACACCCCTGATTTAGAATATGGATGAATTATATATGTATTATTGTTGATTATATATAGATTATTGTTGTTAGACTTTTAACCTATGTACGCTACATAGACACATTTTTTAGACAGGTGGCCTTATCAATTGTTTAAGTAAATAAACAGATTTCTTACAATTCTAAGCTGTTGCTGTGATGACTGCAATCTACATATGGGTTATGAGAAAGACTGTTAGTAAATTAAAAAAGGCAAAGCATGGCAAAGCATATAGTTTGGGATTCTTTGATCTAGTTTTATGTTCTGTACACAGGAGCAAGTGTTTAAATGGCTTTGTATTTTAGTGAACATCATGTTTTTACTGCAATATTTGCTCTGAACTTAGACTTAAAGACTTAACTTAGACTTAAATTATTCAGGTTGCCTATTGGCAAAAAGGAACCCTACTTAGAATGTTAATTCAATTACTCGACAATCTGCTATTTTATTGTAATTTATATGGTACATTGTGATCTAATTTATGAAAACTGAGATGTACACTGCTCAAAGTAGGCTTTGATTGGAATAGGCAAAAATTATTCAGGTTGCCTATTGGCAAAAAGGAACCCTACTTAGAATGTTAATTAAATTACTCGACAATCTGCTATTTTATTGTAATTTATATGGTACATTGCGATCTAATTTATGAAAACTGAGATGTACACTGCTCAAAGTAGGCTTTGATTGGAATGGCTTACAAGCCCAATAATATAAATATTTAATTTAATTTAATTTAAGTTTGTCCACCTATTTTTTTTGCAAAATGACAACATATTTTTTGAACTTTACTGATAAAAAGAATGTATAACATAGAGATCTTGTGATGTAATTAACTGTAAAACTAGATTTAAAAATTCAAAATGAAATATTACAAACAAATGGAAAGTTATTTTTTGGGAAAGTACTGATCTTGGCACAATGTATTAGCTCTAATATGTATTTTCTCTGCATTCAAAAGCATAGTCTTTTGCATAAGTCCAAATGTGCAGCAATGTTATAATAAGCTGCCACATTAACTGGTATGGTTGTCTTTACGAAACCCTGTAGCATTTTTCCTAGTTGGCATGTATTAGTTTATACAAAATAAATCTTCTGCCCTATACTCCCTTATCTGTAAATATATCACAAAAACAATATAGCATTAACTTTTAATAAACAAATTTGCATGTCAAGGTTGGCACCTGATTTCCACTTTCCAAAGAAGCATATAGCTTCTTCATCAAGGTTTGTGAATGGAACAATTTCCAGAGAAAGACTTTCTTAATGAATGTTGGGTTGGCTGTGTTCATATGGCTCACTGAACTTTGAAATAGCCAACCAGAGGTTGAGGAACAACCTCCTATGATTATATTAAAGTTCAATATGTTGTGCAAAACCGTCTCCTAGCGTGGTTCAATTATTAGGGAAACTTAAATGGGTTGACTGACTGTCTTGTTTAACTTTTCATTCTGCTGTGCTAGGCCAATTTTGCATGTGATCAAGTGTCACATTGGAGAGCCATATAAGGAAACTTTTTTAAACAAATTACATTGTTTGTCACATTTCAAACTTCTTTGTCTTATTTTGCTTCCCCATCCCCCCCTTTTCTTTTACAAGTGATGATTTTGTGTGCTGTGTTCATAACTGGGCTCTCAGCTGGAGTCTGAAATAGTGAAATCTAATCATATAACTCTCTACTCAATCATGCACAAATTCCCAAGCTAAACATATTTATTGCATAATCACTCCCACAAAGAGGTTGGGCAGATGCAGGAAACAGAGATGCAAAAAAGCTATTCAGTGTACCCCTTTAACAGTAAGTCTTTCATCAGAACTTGGTGTAATTTCCATTGCTTTTACTTCTAAGCAGACAGGTATAGATGTAACTTTCATAACGTTTATGCAGGTGTTCTGCTGAGAAAAATGCCCACAGAGACTTTTATATCGCACATAAAAAATAACATCTCAACTGAGAAGGTGTTGATCTTAACATCCCTTATATAGAACACTATTTCTGTAGTTCTTTATCCTTTAGATTTTATTTCTGACTAGACATGCAGAGATTGCCTTAAGTTGTTGGTAGCAGAACTGAAGGAAGGCTTTGGGTGTGCAGAAGAGCCACTACTCTGTTACTTTTCAGCTACATGTGAGAATGGAAGCTTCAGACGTGTTAGATTAATGCTTTTCATGGGGAGAAGCTAGTGTTTTTATTATTCCCCAGTGCAATGTCTGCAGTTGGCCTACTACAGCTGCATAAATCTGAGGGACCACCAGATGGCAGCAAAGAGATACAGAAAATTCTAACATTATGTTTCGAGGTCATCAGCATAATTACAAGCTGATAGGCAAATGTTTTCTACAACCACTATGTGCTCCCTTGCTTGCATTTACTTTGGGGGGAATTTGTCTCATGAAGACAGATGTGATTCTAAAGAATGAAAATATGCTAATGACACAATTAAATGATTTCACTTCTCCATTTATATAAGTGGGCGGTTGAAGGTACAGTACCCTTTTTCCTAAGAACAGGCTGTTGAAAGAAAAATCTTCGTCAGGGTCCAGTCCAAGCCGGCAATAAACAAAATGGAGACTGCTTTAGAAAGAAGGTTCTTGTTTATTTAGTTGCCAGAAACGTCAGTGACAGCAGCATGTTTCTGGGGTGGCTGACCACATGGGGCTGGGAGTGGTGGGTTTTTATACCTTCTTGGGCTTTTATGTCTGGAATTGTTCCTGTGGCATGAACTTTGACCTGAGGTTCAGTGCGCCCTTCTGGTATTCTAATGGTGGTGGGTTTACCCTATTATGTCCTAAAGCTTATGTCCTGCTTCCCTGGGGCTGTGGCTGATGGCTATGTCCTGTGTTGGATTTTTGGGGTGAGGGCTTGTTGGTTCTAGGGATCTTTGTCTTTCTAATCCCATCAGCTCCAAGCTTTTTGGCTCCACTCTTTCTGAACGGATTATCAAATCTGTATTTCTACAGCTTTGTCCAAACCAGTCCCTTAGATTTTGAAGCCACAATGTTCTTCTTCTACCTGGACCTCGTTTGCCTTCAATCTTTCCCTGGAGGTTTAAATGGAGTATGCCGTATTTTTCTGGGTGTCGCATCACATGTCCGAAATATTTTAATTTTCATTTTTTAATTGTTTTGATGATTTCTCTTGGCTTTCCCAGGCGGCTTGTCACCTTCTCATTTCTGACCTTGTCAACCCAGCTTATATGTAACAGCCGCCTGTAAATCCACATTTCAAATGCTTCTAGTCTCTTCAGGTGGCCTTCTGTCAGAGACCAACTCTCTACTCCATAGAGCAGGATAGAAAAAATATAGCATCTGACAAGCCTGATTTTCAGTCTTAGGCTTATGTCGTGACTGCAGAATATCCTTTGGAGAAATATATTCTGCTTTTTTTTAATATCCCCCAAAATATTTCTTTCTTTGGGTGTGTGTGTGTGCTGTCTTCATAAAAGGCTAAAGTGTGAGAATACCCAGTTCTTCTGAATCAGTGTGAGATACTATTGTTAAGGAAATTAGCAGTATTCGCAGACCTTACATTTTGCAAAAGCCTTTTGAAATGTTTGCAAATAGTGTAGGGTCTTAATTATCAGGTACATAGATAGAGACAGTTCAATTATTGCAAAGTACTTTGCATGAGGAACCCTCAAAGATCCTTCAGAAACTTTAGTTGGTCCAGAATGCGGTGACATATGTACTTATGGGCATGCCTTAATATAGTACTTAGCATTTAGCAATAGCTCTTAGACTTATATATTGCTTCATAGTGCTTTACAGCCCTCTCTAAGCAGTTTACAGACTCAGCATATTGCCCCCAACCATCTGGTCCTCATTTTATGGACCTTGAAAGGATGGAAGGCTGAGTCAACCTTGAGCCAGTGAGAATCGAACTGCCAAACCGCTGGCAGCCGGCAGTCAGCAGAAGTAGCCTGCAGTACTTCATTCTAACCACTGCGTCACTGCCAATGTGATGCCTCTGCTCTGCTAGCTGCACTGGTTGACAGTTTGCTTCTAGGTGCAAGTCATGATAAAGGGCCCATCTATACATGGCATAGAACCCAGTTATTTGAGAGACAGCCTATCTCCCTTGGTATCTTCCAAACCTATTTGATTAGGATCCAGGAAACATGCCTATCTTCTGGAATGAGGTTCTGCTAAATGATAGTAGTTAGGGGGGATACCTGCCTGGACAGTATTTTAAGGATAACATTTAAAGAAGATGTTTATACATTAACTTAGAATGTGCTTTGGCTATGGGAGAAACATCTATCCATTTTAAAAACACCTCCATCTTTAATGATATGTAGTCTCTGTGTTGGCATTTGGGAATTTAAACAAAATCTATTTGGAGGTACATAAAGGGTGGCATTTTCAAAATTTTAAATCATTAATGGAGTTAGATTAGATTACACTAGGTTCATCTTTACCTTAAATTTAACTTTCAGAAAAAAAAAAACCCTCTGAAAACCACTTGGGACTTGAAAAGATGTTTGGCATACTTAAATGCGTCTGTTCTATCTGTTTGTTTTCTGTACCATTCAGTTTTGACCGTAACTATAACATTCAACTAAAAATCAGGAGTAAAATATATTTACTGGACCAGAACAGCTGTAATTACTGGCCTACTATTTACTGCACACATGTCCATGTCCAGACTCTAAGTGTATAATTGTCAAAATCCAGAATGGTTATTAGTCGTAGCTAAAAATGGAGCCCAGCTGAAAAAAGAACATGATTGAATCAGATACAGACTCCACCCTCTTTAAAGAATTTCTTTTCCAGGCTGCTGCTGTTTTACAGTGGTTTAATGATCAAGACTACCATCTCAGCAAAGATTCTTCTCTCTGTCTCAATGATGACTAAAAAGTTTCCACCCACAGATGTTTTAGAAGTCAAATTCTTTCACTTCTAACCATCCATACAAGTTGGCTGAAGTTTTTGAGAGCTAAAGGTCAATCCATCTGGAGAGTAGATGGTTGCAGAAGTCTAGGATGACCTGAGATGCAGATGATAAATAGGGGGAAACAAAAGGATTGAGTTTTTGCCATGTAGTAGTTATTTGGATTTTCATAGCCTAGCTATGATAGCATACCTGCATTTCACTCTTTATATCAAACATTAGTACTTATGAAAGGTAGCTCCTAAATGGGGGCTTTTTAAAGTGCTGTAAATGTCTTACAATGCTCTCTTTCTCATTCAACAGAAGTCAGCCAGTATTTTCAGACAATTTATATCTCTGGTACATGGTCAGTGTTTTATTTATTTATTTGCCTTTAAGTCAGTATTGACTTCGGGCGAAGTTTTCTTGGCAAGATTTTCAGAAGTGGTTTGTCACTGATTTCTTCCTAGGGTGAGAGAGAATGACTGGCCCAAGGGGGTCTATGACAATTCGCCATGGCCAACTTGGCATGGCTGACTTGCTGCAGCCAACTCACCATAGGACAACTTGCTGCAGGACAAGAGTTACACTAATATCAAAGAACTGGTGGAATAGAATCATTAAAGAAAGGATGCAAAAGGAGGGACGGAGTGAAATGTGAACGACAACAATTAAAATGAATTGTTATTTATTTAAAATAATTAAATTGAATTGTTAAATTGTCCTGTGGTGGTTGTCCCATGGCAAGTTGGTTGTGGTGAGTGGGATGCACCGAGTTGGCTGTGGCAAGTTTGGCTGCAGCAATTTGGTTGTGGCAAGTTGTCCCATTCTGGGCCCAAGGTCACCCATCTGGCTTTGTGGCTAAAGTAGGACTAGAACTCACGGTCTCCTGGTTTCCAGCATGGTACCTTAAGCATGATGGTACCTTAAGCATGGTACCTTAAGCATTCATTAGACTCGACATACCCACTTCCATGGCTCTCATATGATCACTAAGCCTGCTAAATATCCATTTGATATTGCCCTCCTATTCAGGTAGTTTCCTTCCAAATTTAAAGTTCTGAAACCTTGAGCTATAGCCAAAGCAACATTGCTTACAGCAAAAACTTCACTGAAGGATCCTGATTACTTTTCACAAGCTTACCTTTTGTGATGTGTGTGTCTCCAGGCTACTGTGATATGGCATTTATTTTGATTTTAATATGTACTTGACATAGCATGTCTGTGTTGAATGATAAGATCATTTGAGGCAGTTATTAGCTCTTGTTAAATATTCACATAAATGGCTAGTGTTCCTTAAACCTTGAAATATAGTGCTATGTGTTTACTACTGTTTCTGAGTGATGGATATATCACTATTAAGATTTAATTCCAAGTAGTGTTATTTTCCCCATCCTTAGTCTACAGTAACCCGAAGCATATACTTGTCTAAAATATAACTGCTAAAAATCTTATTAGACTTTGGATAGCAGTTGATCACTTGACTTTCACTACCCCTTTTTCCCACTTATTTGGCTGTTGTAGAAGAGTCTGCATGTTGAACTAGTTGAGCTTACTTTCTTTGGTTGATATGATGCTGTCATTTCTGAGTAAGTCAAAGGAAAGAGGGAAACTTGATTTATTCTTCTTTCTATCAAGCTCTTATTTTGTAGGCGTACATATGATTATTGTCCCATTAAGGGACCTGAAGAATTCAGTGTGTTGAAATATCACCTTATATAATGTGTGATTCCCCATTCAATAATCTTTATTTCACTCTACCAATATTCCTTTATCTAAGATAATTAGATTCAGAGAATAGAAACAGTCTTCGGTCCCTTTTCTGCTTAACAATGCAACCACTGAAATAGTCATTAAGCTAATGATCTTTTGACCTATATAATCATCTTTTCTTTGGATAAATAATCAAAATCTTATTTCTGGGCTAAGTTAAAATTATTGCTTCTAACAGAATCTTCCTTGTATGCCAATTTTTTTTATCCATTTATATCTCACTGCAATCATGATAGATCAGTTTAAACATCCGCAATGGGCTCAAAATTTACAATGGCAATAAAGATAACACTTCAAGAAAAATATAAGAAAAATATAGCCAATTTGGTTAGAATGGCTTCCAGAGGAGCTGAGTCTTCAGGATTCTCCTTGAATATAAACAGGGAGGATACCAACCCGATCTCCACAAAAAGGCTGTAGCATATATGCTGCAAGCAAGAAGTAACATCTCCTGGGTTCAGTTATTATTATTTTTTATTATTAATTTAATTTATACCCCGCCCTTCTCCTCATGGGACTCAGGGCGGCTAACAGCCTCATAAAAACTACAATACAAATACAATAATTAAAAGCCGAATTAAAAAGAAATATTTAAACAGGCCGATCATTAAAATTGTCCTTAAAAATCCCCTAAAAAGCCCCGCTAAAATTCCCTAGGCCAGACCCGCTTGTT
>NW_015386201.1:432567-436188 GCF_001527695.2 Protobothrops mucrosquamatus | reverse complement strand
TGACCAATGCCGTTTCCGTGCTGTATCCCGGCCTGAAGCCCGACTGGAGCGGGTCTAGATAGACTGTTTCCTCCAGGTGTCGAGGGAACTGCTGTGCAACCACACTCTCAACAACCTTCGCCACGAAGCGAAGGTTGGAGACCGGGCGATAATTAGCCAATACATCTGGGTCCAGGGAGGGCTTCTTAAGGAGGGGCCTCACCACCGCCTCCTTCAAGGCCGTGGGGAAGGCACCCTCCCTCAAAGAAGCGTTTACAATTCCCTGGAGCCAGGCTCGTGCACCCCCCCGAGCTGCCAGCACCAGTTCCCTTTACTTCCCAAAGTTGGCCATCGGGAATAGTTTCTCCCTACATGGATTAATTCTAGCTGGAACAGCAATCTGTAGATTCCCACAGGCCAAATGCAAAACAACAATACAAGTCAAAAGCAGCATGTTAAACAGTTTCTTGAGATACAAAAAGCATTCCAAAAAAGGGAATTAGACAGTGAAAAACTGAACACAAAGAACATAGAACATAGAGTTGGAAGGGACCTTAGAGGTCTTCTAGTCCAACCCCCTGGTCAAGTAGAAGACCTATACTATTTCAGACAAATGGCCATCCAGTCTCTTCTTAAAAACCTGCAGTGACAACTTCTGAAGTTAAGCCATTCCATTGGTTGATTGCTCTCACTGTTAGGAAATTTCTCCTTAGTTCTAGATTGCTTCTCTCCTTTGTTAGTTTCCATCCGTTGTTTCTCGTCTTGCCTTTTGATGCTTTGGAAAATAGTTTGACCCCCTTGTATTTGTAGGAGCCACTCAAATATTGGAACACTGCTATCATGTCTTCCCTAGTTCTTTTCATTAGACTCGACATACCCACTTCCTGTAGCTATTCTTTGTATGTTTTAGCCTCCAGCTCCCCAATTGTTTTAGTTGCTCTTTTCTGCACTCTTTCCAGAGTCTCAACATCTTTTTTATATTGTGGTGACAGAACTGGATGCAGTATTCCAAGTGTGGTCTTACTAAGGCTTTTAAAGCAGCACTAGAACTTCATGTGATCTTGATTCTATTCTTCTATTAAAACAGGCTAGAATTGCATTGGCTTTTTTGGCTACTGCTGTTGCACACTGTTGGCTCCTATTTAAGTGATTGTCCACTAGGACTCCAAGATCCCTCTCACAGTTACTAGCATTGAGTAGGTTTTACCGAGTCTATATCTAACAGTTGGTTTTCCTTGTCTAAGTGTAAAACCTTACTTTTATCTATTTGGTTAAACAATGAATTTAACAAAATTTTATTTTGTTAAAGAAAGAGGGTTATATCCACAGGCATGATAGCCCTACAGATTACCCTTGTGCCTTATTAATGTAGTGTGTAGCTTATTATGTGGGCAGTATCTCAGCCTTTCCTTCCTGATGCTAATGAGTTTGGAATGCAGTTTTTAGAATCTGGATAATACAGTGCTGAGGAAAGTTGCCCTAGATAATGTCACTAAGGCCATGCAACAAGTTTTACCTGTCCTGTGAAATCCTAAATTTTGGACTGCAGTTTTTACTCTAGAGATGAAGTCAATACAAATCTAAAATCTAGAAAGGCAGGAAAAAAAAATTGGTAGATCAAAATATGTTCTTTCCAGGGGATTCCAAAAGCTTCTTCAGGCCTAGCAATCTAGTTCTCAGTTAAAAACTTTTATATCAAAACATAACATACCCTAGAATAATTTCAATTCAAAATTATAAATTATCTTGAACTTAAACAATTTAATGTAATTATTTAAGGCAATGGACCGATTATTGAACATATGCAGAACTTAAAATCCATCTGGATTTAAAACAGTCTGTTTAACAAGGAATGTACTTATTGTCTGGACGTGACAAAATGATGACAAATGACATTTCAGTTCACTGAAGTACTTTTCAACTGATGCAACTGAGGCTGGAACTGTCAGCAACATCTGCAAAGCTATAAGAGTATTTGGGAATGCTTGTTGGCTCAGAGAACATGGATGCGCAGACTCCTATGGGAAAGTGTTCCGCCCATTGGCTTTTAAATTCTTCTATTACACTCTCCACATCCCCTTCAGGATGTAAAGAAAATTTGATACTAGCTTTATAGTTCATTCACATCACTGAATGTTTTGATGTAACTGATTACATGTAAGAAAGCTACACTTGGAAATAAATCCTGTATTTATTACATGCAGGACAATTTTAATTGTACTAGATGTAAATTGCAAGGGAGGGTCAGAAGGCAAGAATCCTGAATGCTGCCCTGTGTGCTGGCTGGCAAACAGCCAGTTTGCAATTTTTGTTTGAATTTTCCTAACATTTTCAGTGTGTCTGCAGTTGATATTCGAGAGGAATTATAATATGCTCATAGGAATACGAAAATTTGATTTCTGCTTGTTCAGAAATTATTGTTCAATGATTTTTGAAATCGTTTTTGTTGATTCCACAATCAAGAGAAACTATATCAGGTTCTGCCATTAGTTTAATCATGGTTTTGGTGACTGCTTTAGGCTACGCTATAGGATATATTCTCCTAAGAAAAGATGGCAATATGGCTCTTTGTATATCAACTATAACTTTTTAAAATGTTTTTTTAATGTTTTGTTGTTAGAAGTGGCACATTTACACCTTGTTATCCAAAACAAACCCTGCTGATAAGAAGAGATGACATCACATCATAATTTGTCCTCCTAGCTCTAGCCAGCTAAATAGGGTAGAGGCTCACCTTCTTCCTGTATTGAAACCTCTGCCCAAGAACAGTCAGGTTACTGGAAATAGTATTTAGAAACAGCTTGACTGTGTACTCAGGTGTTAGAATGCTGACCCTGTTTTGCTCACCTAGACCTCTGAATAGCCCTTACGATGTTGTTCAGCTGATCCTTTGGACGCTACATCCTGTCTCTGAATCAAGACTGAATTTTGCTGCAGATCTTGCATTTAAAACATGTTTAGAAATCTGATGTTGGCTTTTTTGATACAGTTCCTTTTTGGCACAACTTCTCCACATCTTCTCCTAGGAGGAGAGATTGCTAAAGTTTCTAGCAACTGTAATTTATTAAGGACTACCTGTAGAGTATTTCAGTACACATTTTAGCACCCTCCTCAAATGATCTCTGAAGAAGGAAATCTATCTATCTATCTATCTATCTATCTATCTATCTATCTATCTATCTATCTATCTATCTATCTATCTATCTATCTATCTATCTATCTATCTATCTATCTATCTATCTATCTATCTATCTATCTACCTACCTACCTACCTACCTACCTACCTACCTACCTAATCTATCTATCATCTATTTATTACTAGCCCTCATATAGAATAACTTAGAGAGTGCCAGAACTAGGTATGCCTTTTGTGTAGGTTAAGGTTGACCCACCCATGCATTCATGTGAGGAAAATCAATTTTCAGAGGAATTGGACTGTTCAGTAGACTAATTGAAACATAAAGTACATGGCCTTGCAGCTTACAGCAGCTTACCAAAGTGTTATCAGGACATTCCCATTGCAACCCCTGACTCTCAAGATGCAAATGTGTCTTCTAACCAAGATAATTATTTTCTGTAAATAAAGGAAAGGAGAGAGTAATCTGAAGGCTTAAGATTTATTAAGTGACCTTTAAAAACCAT
>NW_015386201.1:428461-430390 GCF_001527695.2 Protobothrops mucrosquamatus | reverse complement strand
CAAGTCTACCCTTCTCTGTGCATGAATAGATTCACAGTCAGATAATCTCACCTTATCACTAAAGCAGGTTGATAAAAGCTATGAAAAAATGGGGCAAGGAACTATGGTGATCTGCTCTAGCCAATTTTGGTAATGTTTCCTTCTAACAACTGAAGCGAGTTAAGCAATATTGGCTTTTATTATTATTTCTCTTATTATTTAAATTTATATACCGCCCTATCTCCCTTATGGGACTCAGGGCGGTGAACAGGCAATAATAAAAATCACAGTAAATATTACATAAAAGCCTGCTCTAAAATATAAAACCCCTAACAAAACCCAATCAAAACTACGCCAGGCCAGCCGCATGGAACAGATGAGTTTTCAGGGCTCGGCGGAAGAGGCGCAGGTCCGCAATTGTACGTAGGTCGGGGGGCAGGTCATTCCAGAGGGCAGGAGCTGCCACAGAGAAGGCTCTCCCCCTGGGGGTTGCCAGCCGGCATTGGCTGGCCGACGGTACCCTAAGGAGGCCCTCTCTGTGGGAGCGGACTGGTCGAAGGGAGATATTTGGTAGGAGGCGGTCTTTAAGTTTGCTATCAAGGTTATTGTACATCTATGCCTCTTTTCTCAATTTTTCTTGGATACTGGCAGCAGTTTAATTTTTAGTGATTAAACAAAATAAACCAAGGTTAGATTTTGGTATAAGGACAAAACAGTGAAGAGAGTTATTTTAGTGACAGTTACAAAGATGTTTAGGAAATTTAGTTTAGTGAGCCTGCTGCCTAATTCCTTTTATTTTCTATCTAATATTCCCCAGGCCTTAACAATATCTGACTGTTTTTGTTTATTAAATTTTGGAAGCAGTTTGATCCCCGTGCACTGGGCATAATCCAAGTAGATAAGATGAAGGGCTATCCATCAAGCATTTAGAATCTGAAGACTTTGAGAAATGTATTCCTAATGAGGAGGTCTTCCCACAGCTCCCCTGTTATCTAAATCATTCCTTGCTTTTTTGTGGATATTCTTAAGCAACCTTTCCTGGCATTCTCGTGTTGAACCTGTACAGCAGAGGTCCCAATCTTTTGGGCACCAGGGACCCGTTCTGTGGAGAAAGGTTTTTCCATGGACTGGAGAGTGTGTGGTTTTGTGTGCTGCCTGCATCCCACGGATGGGGCTTTGCTTGTTTGTGCGGACCGGTTGCTTGCATGCCATGGCCCAGTACCAATCCATGGACCAGGGGTTGGGGACCCCTGCTGTAAAGAATGAAGTTGCTGAAGCAGGAGCCAAACTTCCAGTTTAGGAAGAACCATATATCACATCTACCCCATAAACTGCTTTTATTTACAGATGACTCCCTTCTGTTTATTTCTAAACCTCATACTGTTCCTGTGTTGATGCAAATGTTAGATGCCTTTACATAGATAGCAGGATATTTTATCACCTGGTCCAAATCGGAGTTCAATAGAATGGTTGATTCCATGCATGTAGCCTTACACTTATCCTTGGGAATAGATACATGCACCCAGAAGATTCAGATCTAGGCCTAGTTAGTGTTGTGCATGATTGGCTTCCTGTTGCTGATCAGACATAGCCTCTGCTCTATTTCTCTGGCCAAAAACACCATCCAGTGAAAATATCACTTTAGCAATAGTTATTACAGTACACTTGAGCCGATGTATTCTAATTTAAAGCTTGGATCCAAAACAACCATCTCTTATCCATAGTAGTAATTTGTTCCACAGCTGCTTAGAGAAATTGGATCAAAGGCTGATGTTAAATCAATACAAGCTGCCAACAACTTGGATTCTTTGGTTTTGTATATTTTTTCTGCTAAATGGAACAAAACTAAACAGTGAACCTGGACAGTGTTCTGATTTAAACCAATTTGCCCTTTTCCTAGGATTTTTGTCATTACGTGTTATGTTAACTCTGGCTTAATTTCTATATTAG
>NW_015386201.1:419525-428369 GCF_001527695.2 Protobothrops mucrosquamatus | reverse complement strand
GCAGTCCTTAAATATATACATATTCTTAATGACAGGCTACAAAAATATAAAAATAAATGTAGTAGGTCACATTATTGCTAACATAAAATATTGCACATGTATCATAGTGCAAATCATAGTTAATGACCTGAAACTTTCTAGGTGTTTGCGGCTACAAGTCCCACAATTTTTGCTATCAAACTCGCTGTCTAAAATCTAAAATCTCTGGAGGATATGAAACTGTCTCCTCATGAAATAAATAATTTTAGAATAGCTTTTAGGAAAGCAATACCTATATCTCTGCCTCTGTCTCCCCTCTCCCGCCATATAAACTCTCTTGTCTATTTGTAATCTTCAGTTGGGAGTCATTGGAAAATATTGGACAGCAATTATTGAACTAAGGTAACTTGCTAACTTAATCTTTAAACTTAAAATAATGGACTAATTTACATAATTTTGGGATCCATGGCTCCTATAGAAATGAAATTTGGAAAAGTTGTGGCTGGTTCACGGCCATCACACCTTCCATCTGCACTTCCCAGAAACCCATAGGTTGTGTGACGCTAGAAAAAATGGGAGGGGCAAATCTCCATTTTCTTTCCTGTTTCCCTCTGATTTCTATATCCAATCAGCTGGTGGCAAGGCCTGCCATTGACTGCTTTGAAACTGAGCCCCACATTTGAAATCTCTTAATGGTAGTGGTTGGTGAGGGAAATATGAGGGAGTGACTTGGATGCCCGCTGGATGAGCCCTCTTTCTCCCTGCAGGGAAGGGATCTTTGGGGACATGCCAGAATGGGGAGCAGAAGTGCAGTTTTCCTCAGAGTCCCTAGCTCCCTTGGCTTCCTCTCTCCATGGCAGTGGCAGGCAGTTCCATAGATCAACCAAGGAGGAGGAGGAGGAGGAGGAGGATTTATGGAGCTCTCCCAAGGATTATGAGGAAAATGGCAATGGCACAGGGCTATATTATATATGGAAAGAAGAATGATGAAATGGTTCATGGCTTATCTAGAATCCTGTTAAAACTCTGTTTATAACCTTCAATTGAGAAATTAGAAGGTATGGGGCACCAATTATTGAACCAAAGCAATTTTAAATGGGCTAATGTACAAAATACTGGGATCCATAATATCAATGAGAATGATATTTGAGAAAGTTGTGATTACTTCAGCGGCCAGCTGAAGAAGAGGAGAATTTCTGACACTCCTTGCCAGCTTCCTACAAGTAAAGTCAATGGGGAAGCTGGCAGGAAGTTAGAAGTCACTCCTGCTTTTATTGCTCATACTATCCCACCTTTATTCATTCTCTTTCTCTGTTTAGGTAAGGAAATGTCTTTGAAAAGATAATCCAATGGGTTATGGCTTGTCTAGTCACTATATCTATGGCTATAACTCTCCACAGGATAGACAGTCACAGTACACACACACACACACACACACACACACACACGGAGAGGGAGAGGGAGAGGGAGGGAGAGGGAGAGGGAGAGGCAGAGGGAGAGGGAGGAAGGGAGGGGGAGAGAGAGAGAAAGAGAGAGATCAGAACTGACTGATGGTTTCAATCTACGCTTTCTCTTTCATACTCAGTGTGTTGGAATGAATTTGGGAACTTGACGTCTAAGATACATAAAAGGCAAAACTGAAGGTGACAGACAGCACTCCTGCAATTAGCAACTGTGCCAAAAGCTTTTAAAAAATCTAAATCGCTATGCAAAGACTTGATATAGACCAGGTCTAATGTATGTGCGGTATGTTTCTGTATGTTAATGTTTGTGAGGGAGAGAATTCACATCTCCTTACACCAGCCCTCTCCATCTGTAATTCATTTTACTTTTTTTAAAAAAGAAGGCAATTCATACAATTGTTAATTACATGTCATGTCTACTTCAGACTTCAGTTTCAAAATCACTGTGCATCACTGCCAGAAAAGGCAGAACCATGGCCTCTGTCTAGGTATTTCTATGGTAAAATCATACACATGTATTTGCTTATTCAGATGACTTTACTTTTCTCATTCTCATTCAATGCATGATCCACAAGGGACTTTTTTTAGAGGTTGTTAGTCTAATTGCTTTTGTTGTTATTATTATTGGAAAGGAAGGAAAGAAGAAAACACAAAAGCAAACTTCTCTTGTATATTAATGAAAACTAGTCTTACATGTTGCACAAATTGTTAGCACTTCAGGCGTTGTACTTAAAAAGGCGCTTTCTCCTTAGAACAGAGGTTCCTAAACTTTCTTAGTTCACCAGCACCCTTAGTGCTGCAGTTATTTTTTTCATGGAACCCCTGGCCAAAAGATCACCAAACCACCAGCTGTGTAAAATATCCTGTGATGGCCTATGAGTTTTCTCTGGCACATCAAGGTGCTGCGGGGAACATTTTGGGAATGGTGGTCTTACGAGGTCACTGTCTTGTGATAAGGAAAGAGCTTGTGCACTTAGGGATGCTATGATAAATTGGAACTGTACATTCCCAGAAATGTTACTCATGATGGACATGTCATAGGTGATAGGTGAGATCAAGTACAATCCACAGGAGAAGGAAATGGTAGCTCATTCTTGTATTCTGCCCAGAAAACAAAATGTTGTTCACAGCCAGGACAATGTCAACATGATGCTGGAAAATGGGCTTCCCAAGGGCAGAAGGGATCTCAACAACAATTGCGGAATAGCAGAGGGCAAGAATGCATAGCACTTTGCTTGTATTATAGTTGGATTACAGTAAAGCCAAAAGGACTTGTAGCTGCTGATGTGGCCAGAGACAAATGGAAAGTTCAATACCAGAAAGACATGCATTTTGCTGCTTTGTGGACATGTTTATAAATAGTTATTTTGTAAAGAACATGTTAGACTCTCTAATGCTAGAAGGTCTTCTGCAGCACTTAGGACTGCTGGCTCAGTCTTTGGAAATATTGGTACATTCCTTTCCCAAACGTATTATTTTATTCAGCTAAACCTATCAAGCCAATTTCCCCTTATGGAAAAGAAATCTCTAAAGATTAAAAGGAGCTTATTAACAACAGAATATAATATATGCTCTCTTCTTCTAAGTCTGATAGTGTCCTTTTAACTGAAATGTATTAGCTCAGGCATGTCAAACTCGCAATGTCATGTGACATCGCGTGAGGTATCGTGACTTTTTCCCTATTGCCGGCAATGGGGTTGGTGCGGTTTTGTTGTGATGTATCCAGCCCACAGGCTGGCAGTTTGACATGCCTGTTTTAGCTGATCAGAACAAGTATACTGTGTTTCCCTGAAAATAAGACCTATCCCCCAAATAAGCCCTTGTTAAGATCCCGCTCGCCCACCTGCCTATTCCCTTTCACTCCCCTTCTGAGCCAGACTGCTGGTGCTTTTGGCCCCCTGGCCCCCTTCACAACTCTGCCCACATAGTCACGGAAGTGGCAGGTGGAGCCCCTGAGGGTTGGGGAGGGTGCTGAAGCAAGCGGGCAACCGGCCTGCAGTGCCCATGCCAGCTGCTCCTTCCCCACCACAGCTGGAATGCCACCACATTTCAGTAGATGCCGGCCTTCCTTCCGGTGGGCCTGGCCAGTTGCTGGAGAGAAACTGGCTTGTTTTGGTGTCTGTTGCCCTTGGAGGGTTTGCCTTGCCACCTGCTTTCCAGCTCTGTTGGATTTCTCTGCCGCTGCAGAGCTGGAGAGCTTGCCACACCACCCCCAGATGCCCTCGCTTCCCCCAATATGATTTGCTAATATGATTTCCAGCTCTGTCACATTTCTCCATCACGATTCTCCACCCACCACATGCAGGGAAACCAAAAAGTTGTGGCACTAAATTAAAAAAAAAAGTTCAATCAAAACTTCCAACCTTGCAAAAAAAAAAAAAAAAGATCTCATGAAGTTGGAAGGTCTGATTGAACTTTTTTTTTTTTAGTCTCGCAAACTTCTTTTGTTTGCCTGCACGTGGTGGGAGAGAAATGTGATGGAGAAACGTAATGGACAAATGTGACGGAGCTGGAAATCAGATTAGTGAAGAAATGCTTGGGGGAAGCGAGGGCATCTAGGCAATGGTGTGGCAAACTCTCCAGCTCCACAGCAGCAGAGAAATGCAACAGAGCCGGAAAGCAGGTGGCATGTGGGGCAGATGGGGGGGGGAGATCTGCCAAGCCTCAGGCAGCGGCATTGGTGCGTGTGACACGCAATGCGGCATCCTGCCACGAACAACTGAAAGTGGCCGCAGAACAAGTGGGGAGGCATGGGAGGCCTGGCTACTGGAGCCTGCGGCATGGTAAGTGGGACGTGTGGGGCAGATCCCCCTTCACCTACCAAGCCTCATGGCAGCGGCACTATCCTACCATGAGTGGGCAAAGGCAGCCAGAGAAGAAGTGGTGTGGTGGCCATGTGGGCAAGACAGGTGTGGGGAAAAAAAGACATCTCCCAAAAATAAGATCTACTGCCTCTTTTGGAGGCAAAAAAAATATAAGACCAGGTCTTATTTTTGGGGAAACATGGGTATCTGTATCTGCCTCCACTCCACCTCCATATCCACATTCACATCTACATCTATAGGTAATTCTCGACTTAGAATGACAATTAGGACCAGAATTTTGGTCATAAGTCATTGCAGTCATAAGCTGAGGGACCCACATCGTCAAACCTATTTTTTCAATTGTTTTATTATAGTGGTTGTTAAGTAAATCATGTAGTTTTAAGTCCAAATTATGTGATCATTAAGCAAATCAATTTTCCCAAATGGGTGTTCTTTGTTGGAAGAAGCCAAAAAGGCGGAACTCAGGAAAAATAATTGCAAATTGATTGCTGATACAAGTTGATGCTTCAACCAGTAATAAATGTTAGTTGATTGCAAATCACCTGAAATGTGGTCATGTGATTGTGGGATTGGGGAGGGTGCACAATGTTTTATGATGGGAGAAAATGCATTACAGACCATAAAGTCTGTCTTTCTTTGGATTTTCACTGACTTCTTCTCACCAAGTCTGTAATCTTGGGACTTTTTAATGATCCCCCCCTCCAAGTACTGCATGGGTTTACTTAGCTTTTTATAAAGATTTGATAGGTGTTGTCACTTAGTTGGGCAAAATTGCATTTGCCGAACATAGTAATTATACTTTATTATTGAGGGAAGGAACATAAGAATGTTTTGTTGAAACATATGATTAGAAATGCCATTAGAAAATGAATTACTTTATAGATAATTAGATAACAAACATAAATACTGAGGGGACAATCTGAAAAAGTATAAATAACAGACAGACATACACATGTGCATTTCATAAAAATGACATATTTCTTTTTCATTTAGCTGATTGAATTTTTCAACAAATCAGAATCAGGAGCAAACAGATGGACTGCCTTTATGTGGTTGTGGGGCTTGTGTGCTATGAGGAAGATAAGAATTATGCCAGAGGTTTAATAGTGCTGGGCAGGTCTTTTCAGAAGAGCCAAATGAAGAGTGTTTCTCCCATAAACAGTATGGTGAGATGTAATTTACAGAAATGCAGACAAGATAGGTCGTTGACTGGGTCAACAAGGACTGCACTAGGTGTTGGAGATCCTGGACATCTGATGACAAATGGACAGAATTCAGGATTGTTGGCTGAGCAGCTAGCAGTCAGCAGCTGCAAGATGACTGGAAGAAAAGTTGTTTAATGGCACAAATATACAAAGATTGAAAATAAAGAACAAAATGTTATTACAAATCAAGTCCAATGAGAAATCTGAAAAGAACGCACCAGTTCTGGAAAGAACAATATCCAGAGTCAGAAATAACAGAACAGAGGCTAGCGGATCAATGTCAATGTATAATAAGAAATAGAGTATTCACAGAAGCAGAACTGGAAAATCAATAAAGGCCTACCAGGGCAAAGAAACTGAAGACTTGCTAGAAATAACTTAGACTGTAGAGGTAAGCCAGATGGAGTCAGCAGTAGAGGAGGCTGGGATAGTTATTGAATCTTTGTCATTCCCAAACCAGGCACCCTCTCCTCTGCCTTCCCAGAAGGAACAAAGATCTCTAATTAAAAAAAGGAATTGAAACAAAGAATAACTGAGCATTTAGAACACCACAAAAGCAACAGAATAAGGTTGTCTGCATTCCAAAGAAACAACTAGCATAAGTAGTAAGAAATGTCAATACTGTAATATCAAATATAAGAACCCACTCACTTCAAGAAACCAACCAACACATATACAGTATGGTTGCATTTATAATTAAATATCTTGGATGTAAAATCATAAAAAAAGCCAAATAGTGTGCCACCAAACTGGAAGACAAGTTGGAAAGCTTGCTAAGCATGCTTAAATCAGCATGCTAGGATTAGATGCAAGCAAAATAGAAGATATAACAGAAAAGAAGTTGAAGAACAAGAAGACAAAAAAAGTACTGGATCCAGATTTACGTGTATGTGTGTGTGTGTGTGTGTGTGTGTGTGTGTGTGTGTGTGTGTGTGTGTAAACAAGGAGGATCAAGGAAGTAACTGGAAATAATAAAGCAGCAGATAACAGTCATAGCCCAAAAGATCAGATATGAAGCTTGAATTGCACACTATAGGCCAGTGGTGGCGAACCTATGGCACGGGTGCCAGAGGCGGCACTAAGAGCCCTCTCTGTGGGCATGCGTGCCATTGCCTCAGTCCTAGGCCTTCAGCTGGGTTTTATAAAACCTTTTCACTTTAGGCCTCCGCCGCCATGTGCAAAAAAAAAAAAAGGTTCAATCAGTCAATTTCAACTTCTCGCGGGGAAAAAAAAGATGTTGCAAGGTTGGAATTGGTTGATTGAACTTTTTAGTCCCACCCAGTCTGCCATTACCACTGCAGCCACGCCCAGCCAATGGGCCATGCCCAGCCAATGGGCCACACCCACCCGGCACTTGATGATGCATAAGTGGGTTTTGGGTTGCAGTTTGGGCACTCGGTCTCTAAAAGGTTCACCATCACTGCTATAGGCAGAATTTCTAATTTCAGTTGAACTACACATGCTTCTACTAATCCATCAATGGAGAGATTGCAATGAACCACTTAACACAGACAAAGAAGAAACAATGTAGTTCTCAGTGCAGCTATTGGTCAACCCAAAGAAATACAAGAATGCCACTTGGAGAAAGGTAGTGGATAAGAATAAAAAAGAAGCTGAAATGAAATAACTTGTAAAAACAGCAGGAATGGTGGAGAAAAGAGCAAGGAAGATCCAGAACTGCTCAATATCAGGTGAAGATGAACTGCATGGATTTTGGTTGAAACATCTGACTGTTCTATACCCAGTTGTTGCCAAGTAGTATAATAACAAGGAGGTGAAATTGAAGATTGGTTAACATCAATGATGAAAGATCCAGCAAAAGGGGGCAACTACAGGC
Organism: Protobothrops mucrosquamatus; assembly: GCF_001527695.2. Lineage (NCBI taxonomy): Eukaryota > Metazoa > Chordata > Lepidosauria > Squamata > Viperidae > Protobothrops > Protobothrops mucrosquamatus. Next base: position 421,060 of record NW_015386201.1, on the reverse strand, counting down.
CAACTATCTGCTTACCAACAAGTTTCACGTTGCTAACTGATGTAGCTAATGCAGTCCAATGATATCTAGTTGAAAAGCTCTGAGCAGAAAGGAAACTATTCAAACAGCAGAGGAATAAAAGATCAGCTCCTAATTTTTTAGATTTTAGAAAACTGGAAGAGAGGGAAGACCAACTTGAATGTAGCTTGGATTTATTACAAGAAGGCATTTAACTCCTTGCCACATGGCTGGATAATCATGTGCCTAGAAATAATAGGAGTCAGAAGAAACATTAGGAGATTTATGAAAAGATGAATGGCACAATGGAAGACACAGTTACTAGTCAGTGGTTACTGACTGGTAGTGATTAATATCAAGAGAGGAATCTTTAAACGAAACTCACTATCATCATTATTGTTTGTCGCTGCACTGATTCTTTTGTCAACAATACTTAATGTCAGATCATGGTCATCAAACATCAAAAATAACTGCCCAGCTATCCCATATCCTGAAGCCGCATGGAAAAACAGCATCTGAAATTGAATTGCTGCTCCACACTGCCTGTGTATACAGCCAAGATATTGTAATGAAATTTGGATTGGGCCAAAGTCCATAGTCAATAACAAAACCAGAATCGAGAAGAGAGCAACAGGCCACAAATGCTGCTTCTGCGAAGAAGCCAAGATCTAGTTAGCTGCTACAAGAAGACTGCACACACAATTGTATGACAAAGTAGCAATTATGACACACTGGAATAACTGCAAAAATATCATTTGTCTTCAAGTGAGAACTGGTGGGACCACAAACCAAAGTAATAGAAAATGAAGATGCTAATGTGCTCTGGGATTTTAGAATTCAAATAGACAAGCACCTGCCACATAACACCTCCTCCCCCAAATTTAACAAAAAAGACAAAAAAGTCTGGATAGTGGATATTGCAGTACCTGCAGACAGCAGAACAGAAGAGAGAAACCTGGGGAAAATTGCAAATGACAAAGACCTGCAAATAGAATTAGAATGACTGTGGCAAAAGAAAGCAAAGATAATACCAATCAGCATTGACAAAATCACCATCAGTCAATTGCAAAAGGCAGCTTTGCTTGGAGCAGTTTACATCCTGCGACAAATTCCTTGAAATGCCATCAAACAACATCTGCCTATCCCAGATTTTTGGAAAATTAGATTTAGAATTCTTTATTGGCCAAGTGTGGTTGGACACACACAATGAATTTGTCTCTGGTGCATAAGCTCTCAGTGTACATACAAGTAATAGTGATAAATCATGATAATAAAAAACATAAAAATACATACGGTTGCTGGAATTGGGTATGTCTAGTTTAACGAAGAGAAGGATGAGGGGGGACATGATAGCAGTGTTCCAATATCTCAGGGGCTGCCACAAAGAAGAGGGAGTCAAGCTATTTTCCAAAGTGCCTGAAGGCAGGACAAGAAGCAACGGGTGGAAACTGATCAAGGAGAGAAGCAACCTAGAACTAAGGAGAAACTTCCTGACAGTTAGAACAATTAACCAATGGAACAACCTGCCTCCAGAAGCA
>NW_015386201.1:405249-419425 GCF_001527695.2 Protobothrops mucrosquamatus | reverse complement strand
TTATTATTATTATTATTATTATTATTATTATTATTATTATTATTATTATTATTATTATTATTATTATTATTATTATTATTATTATTATTATTATTATTATTATTATTATTATATGGAATATTCAATAGGTAAATAAAAATACCAAATCCCATTTAAACATCTGCCTGACTAGATGACCAACCATAATAATAATACCATAGTATACAACAGATCAGAAAACAAAGATCTTGAGTGATTTTGGTTTTGTTTGTTTTACAATGAATACAAAAAAAAAGGGGGGGGGAGAACAGATTTTTATAAAAACATTAAACTTTAAGTTGTTTGTTTGCTTTGATGGTCCACAGCTGCCTGCCTAAAAGTTTAGCAAACAGACTGTCAAAATTCATTTATTTCTTTTCTGAGCTGAAAACCACAAGTGCCCCACTAGAACATGAAAGCTGTCAGGTTTGCCTTGGATTTCAGCCATGTCTTCCATGGCACATTTTCAAGCCCACAAATGCTTCTCAAGTGCCCTCTCACAGGCTCCTGGAGAAACTCCTTTCAGTATAGGGTGGAAACAAAATCACCTGATCATTTCCTGTGCTGTGTTAGATAGTGGATAGCTGTTTCCTTCTATCACATATCAAAGAAATTCCTGGAGAGAGGCATCTCTGCCCAAGTAAGTAAAGAAGTGTATTGTTGTAACCACAGGTCATAATATACCAATACCATAAAATAGAATAAAATAACAGTAAAACAGTATTCTACAAACTATAGTGATAGAAGAAGCAATTCCAGTCAAGAAGAATGTCATGCTAAAAACCATAAAGATATGCTTCCAATGCTACTTGGTGTTCTTTTTAATTCCGCGAGGTTAGGCAAATATAAGTTTACAACTTTTATTCTGTTTCTGAATGAACAGACTTAACCATGCTTGCCCATACATACAGTTCATAATCAACTCAAATCTAGCTCTAGCTGGCTAGGCTTGTGTTCCAGAAGAATTACAGTGGGAACCCACCATGCATGGCATCTTATTGTATGTGATGATTCCAAAAGACTACAGTTCCCATAGAGTTTAATAGCTTTCAACAAGGCTAGGTCCATTTTTAGCATTACCTGCCGGTACTTTTCCATCTGAATTCCACTATATCTCCTTGTACACATGTAACTGCAATAGTGGCGAATATCTGTAGCTCTGGTGTAGAATGAGGGTGCAGGTTCGTCCTCTGAGCTTGTGGGTTGGTTTCTGAACGTTTCGTTACCAGGCTAGCTAACATCTTCAGCAGACTCTGATGGGCCTCAGGTATTCCATCTTTAACATCTTCATAAAAACGGATAGCACAAACTTGAATTGATATTACGATAGCTCCATGGATACCATAGTCACCTCTAGGACGAAATGGGCGGCACATAAATCTAATAAATAATAAATAGAATAAACAGTACACTGCGGTGGGAACCAATCATGCATGGTACCTAATTCATTGTCATTCTTCCACGGTGGAAAGTAATTATAACTCACAATTGCTACATGGGTGACCTGAATGATGCTTGTGGCCTTGAAAGTATGCCAAAATCAAGAAACATTGCTTTCACTCTAAATAGCTAAAGATCCTTTAAATGATTCCAGGCAATTGTGAAAAATCACCGAATGGGGAAGAGCTGCTGATTTTCAGAACGAATTTTTTACAGCCTTTGAATTGTCTTTAAAATCCAGCTTCTGGGTTTTAGCAGAGCAGACAGCACTCTGACCTGCTGGCACAGCAGGACCCAGGGCTGGATTTGGAATGAAAGTCAATTGTTCAAAATAAATTTGGTCTACAATGAATGAAAACAAGTGTCTTGTCAGGAAGCAGAAAATGAGAACCATCTAAGCAGAGGGGAAATTGCCAGTTGTGCTTTCTGCCCAGTGAAAGACAGCTTTCGCCAGCTGCTGTGTGTTCCTCAACTTGCAAAATACAATAACAGAAGCTCAGTAATGCAGGAAAGAATGAATATATCATCACGATGGGGTCAGTAAATCCACAGCTGGAAGAAAAAGCAAATTGTGATCTTGCAAAAGCAGCAAAAGCTATCAAATAGCTCTTCTGAAACACATACGAAACCATAAAATGGAGAAAGAGGCAGAATATGTTTTAAAATGCAGCCTGGGAAGTTAAATAGATGATATAAATGCTATTCTTGGATTTCCATGTAGTAGGTTTTGGAATGCCATACAATCCCACCTGGCATGAAAATTATATTTCCAAGTCCAGATGCTACCCTAAGTATGGTTCTCCAAACTTAATGGTCACATAAAGACTTAAGCCTGTTTTAAAAAGCAATGATCTCACAAATGCAGTATAACTACATGCATTTATTTTAGGAGGTATAATAGCTATTCTAAGGCAATACACATGGGGTATTATCACATATTTTTACATAATTCTGGGGTTAGAAAAAAGTTTCCTCTCTCTTTTTCTCTAAACTAAAACCAAGACATTTAATAACTGTAGAAAACATGCCATCTTATATGTCCATGCAGCTCTATAAGCATCCTTAAATAAAGGGTTTTGGTCTGTTGCTTCATTCTAGAGATGCTATACATTTTTCTTAATGGGTTCTGATACCAGATTCTGGAGCCTGCCCAGCTTTCAAGATACGAGGGCAATTCAGAAATAAACCTCTGTTTGGTTATCAGTGACAGACACTCGCAGATACAAAATGTTTATTATACACATTAGAAAACTACAACATTACATTACTTTTTGACATAATCACCATTCAAATTGAGTCACTTGTCATAATGTCTTACAAGGTTTGAAATTCCTTAATAGTAGTTGCTCGGTGCCAAATCTGGGCTATAGAGAGGGTGACCAAAAACATCCCAATGGAACTGCTTCAAAAGTTCTTGGGTGCGTCTAGTGGTGTGTGGGTGAGCATTTTCGTGAACCAACACCACATCGGAAGTGGTGCCATAGAAAATCCTGCCAAATGTGAAGATGTCAAAGGAGTACTGGTAGTGAAATTCATAGAGCGTGGTTTCACCATCAATTCAGACGTCTACTGTGAAATGTTAAGAAAAGTCAGACGAGCCATCCATAACAAGCATGCTGACTTCCAGTGTGGTGTTAGTTCATGATAATGCTCGCTCCCACACCACTAGACACACCCAAGAACTTTTGAAGCAGTTCTGTTGGAATGTTTTTGATCACCCCCTCCCAAAGCCCAAATTTGGTGCCGAGCGACTACTACTAAGGAATTTCAAACCTTGTAAGACGTTATGACAAGTGCCTCAATTTGAATGGCTAATATGTCAAAAAATAATGTAATGTAGTTTTCTAACGTGTATAATAAAAGTTCTGTATCTGCGAGTGTCTGTCATTGATAACCAAACAGAGATTTAATTCTGAATTGCCCTTGTATGATCAAGAACTGTCCTATGCTCATTCTTAGTAGGCTTTTAAAAAGATCTCTGCACCAAAGTGAATTACGGTCTGAAGTGATTGATGTCCAGATGCCAGGCTATTTTCCTCTCAGAAAGGGGCATCCCTGACAGGATGGGACAGGCTAATTCCTGCCAGTTTTAAACTGAATCTGTCGTGGCAGGCACCCCTTGGACTGAGGTTAGAGACGTGCCCTTTTAAAATGCTCATGGAAAAACTGGGGAGGCTGAACTACATGCTAACCTCATTAACTATAGGGTCACATTTAATTAAACTTGTCTGAAAACAACCTGAAGAACTCATTCTGGATTATTTTTATTTATTTATTTATCCAATTTATATAGCTGCCCGTTTCCATGAGTGACTCTGGGTGGTAACAAACATCAGAGAAATTAAAATACAGGCATTCAGGAAACAACAACCCAAATCACCAACACAACCAAGAAGCGGGTCCTGCACACACTTGGAGGCCCAGGCCTAGCCATAGCACTAAGGCTTTAGGGTTTTATGAAAGGCTAGTAGAGGTTTGCAGCCGTCTTAATTTCTGGAGGGAGAATGTTCCATAAAGTGGGCCCTATGGCATGTCTTCTAGCCCCCACCAGCCAGCATTCTGGGACCTGAAGTCTGCCTGTTCTAGCCACCCTGGATTGGATGGCTAGAAACAATTGGGGGAGATGTTCACTCAAGAAGCCCAGTCCTAAGACATGAAATTCTGTAAAGACAACAACCAGCACTTTGAATTGCATCTGAAAGTACACTAGCAACCAGCTCATGGAATAATGGTGTTATTATGTATGTCATTTAGTAACTATGCTGCTGTATTCTGCACAGTTGAATTTTGGTTATTATTCTAATGCTGCCTATCTTAATCTTTATATCCTCCAGCTGTTAGGACTTGAGTTCTCAGAATTCAATGCCCATGCAGACTGGAGAAATCTGGGATGAAGATCAGGTACTCTACTAAATATGCTTCATACTCTATAGCTAATAGAAGTTAATTTCTTCAGCAGATGCCTGCAAAAAGGAGGAGTGGAGAACCTCTAAATATTATTCAGTAAGCATGGCCAGTGGTGAAAGATTCTGGAAGCTGTTTAGTCACAACTAGAGATTCACATTCTTTTCCCATCTAGAATTTATCACATCGCTAATCTTCAAAACTATGGGATCCGAACTTTTAAAAGTATGGACATTTAATTTTTAGCTTCTGGCTAGCTTTATCCCTTCATAGAGAATGGGATTTTTTTCTTTTTCTTTTAGAAGTATTTCCCCAGAGTTGACGATTTGGAGTCAAGGTTCACAGGTGTCTTGAAAAAACCGTTTCTGCCATTTGTTGAAGTTGGCTTTCTTTATCTATTCAACTGCCAGTTATATTCTCTTGTGCTATTCTATTGTATGGTGTTTTGATGATCTCACAATATAGGCTTGGAACAATCTCCTTCAAAGGATGTTGGATTCCAAGTAGAAACTATCCATCATCTGGAAACTGGAATTAATAGAGCTGCTTCTCCTGGCTTCTTTTCATCACTCTTTGCTTTTTCTGACTACACCAAAACTTTCTAGGCAATTAGGATATATAATTCTGGCTACTTAGTGTCTTCTATTTAAAAGCCTTCCATGTTGGAATGTGTGGACTCTGCTTCTCAAAACCAGACCCCATGAAATAAATCTTGGTAAGTTTAATCCTGAAGACCATCTTTCAGTTCTTCAAATACCTTAAATCTGCCTATTTTCCAGAGCAAGGAAATTTTGGATTGAGTGGTTGGAAGAAGCTACTATTTGTTAGTCAGACCTGCAACTGGCCTTTAATTTAGTGGCTGCACTCCCTACTCTGGAGACCAGTGATAAAGTTAGGATGAAGAATGCACAGGCCTTCCAAGGCATATAGAGTAGACAACAGAAATCATATCTGTCCCAATTCAGTTTTAGTAAACTACTGTCCTGTCTAAAAAACCAGACACATACACAACTATGTAGAAATCTCCTTGGATCTTTGAAAGGATGATAGGTGTGTACTTTTTTTCTTCCTTTTTCATGAAATAATTTTTATGCTACTTAGAAAGAATGGGAAGAAATACAGTGGCTGCCATAGAAAGAAGAAGTCTCTCCAAATTGAGCAGAGGCATATTATGGAGACAGGAAGAAATGGATAGAAAAGTCTAATTTCTGAGCTGTGGTTTTTTCTACCAATGGTAAGGAAGGTTTGGAAGACTGTATATTCACTTACCTTTTACAAACACATAATGTTATTCTTTGGGGCAAATTCTCAATTACCACATTTATTCTTCTTAGTATTGGACCATTACAATGTGTTCTATCCAGAACTGGTCCTGAAGACTTTCCACAGCTGCAGCTGGATTTTTCATTTCTTGCCCTGCATTTAAAATATAACCTCCTTTTCTTTCAAATATGTAACATGTTCCCTTCTTCCATCATTTTCTAACAGCCAGAGTGTTCCAATTATTTTAAAATGATCAGAGTCAGATCTAGTTGTAATGATTAGCTTTAAGTACTCTGGGCAGCATAGAAAGTGAAAAATAGGAGTTTCCTTTAACCCATCTCTCATTCCTACTTTCCTACCTGCTGCTTTATATAAACAGAGATCCATTTATCTCATCATTCTGGAATTCTTAAAATTGCACAAATAATTTTCAGCCCAGCGCTTTTAAAATGTACTTCTGGTCCAGCAGTAAAAATTCCCTCCTAATAGCACAGTTGTTATTTTTTCTAGTGACATGAACGACTCCTTAAAGGAGGTGGGGACATGGTTCTGGGCTGTCTGCCCAAAATAAAATTCAATGTTTGAAATGATTATATATACACATTATTTATTTATTCGTTTATTTCATTCAGGACAGCAAAACTGAAGAATTAAAATACAAAGCCAAGAGTTATTTCAGAATTGTTCCACATGGTTCATATTACTGGTACACTGACTTCAATTGACCCCTTCCTGAGAGAGAGAGAGAGAGAGAGAGAGAGAGAGAGAGAGAGAGAGAGAGAGAGAGAGAGAGAGAGAGAGAGAGAGAGAGAGAAAAAGAGAATTAATGTAAAAATGAGAAGAAAAGGTAAAGGAATGGTAAATTCAACTGAACATTCTGCCTTGGATATCTTAAAGACCTAAAAAGACCCTGAGAACAGTATTATTTATACAGTATCTGGCCAGTCATATTTAAACAAATTTTCTTTGAGAAGGAATCCCCTCCAGTTTTTTTCCAGTAATGTACTTCTCTTCCCAAGCTTTTTAACTGCACAAAATACAGCATGTATTATTTTTGGACCACAGAATCTTTTGTAGATGATGCCACTTATTTACTCCTCTCTCCCTTTTCTTTTTCTTCTTCTTCTTCTTCTTTGTTTCCAATGAAGCAAATCAAACTTAGTTAGCTGAGTTAATGTAAGTGGCCAAAATTTGTCCACATGGTCTATATCAGTGGTTTCCGCTCATTAAGATCATTTTCTCAGACTTTCCTTCAGATGAAGGATACCTAACCAGTGAGTCAGAACTTCACCATATTTGGCTGTATCCATTTATTTTCATTCATCAGTTATTGCCTGTGTTTTATTCAGTCTGAAAAAAATACAGAAAAAGGAAATAATAATAATAATAATAATAATAATAATAATAATAATAATAATAATAATAATAATAATAATAATAGAGCAGAGACTGAAAAGTGACTCATCTCAACAGCTTGAGGTCTGGTTTTGCTGATGGCACTTCAGTTAAAATAGCTACACTTTCCAAAGAGTAATAATCAACCAAAGATGATGATTGTGGTTTTACTGAGCTAATGTAACATAACTATGTATAAAGGACCAGGAAAGGACATTTCAATCCATGAGCAGCTCCTCCCTTTGAAATTCCTCTTCCGTTGGTAAAGCTGCAGGAAACAATTATCTCAGAGTTTACCACACTGCAAGCTTGAAATGAAAAAGAGAGAGAGGAAGAGAGGTAGTTCAGCTTCACAGCTTTGTAAATTCAACTCTGAATTTGTAATGTCTACCATCAGACAGTAGATAAACCATTACTTATCTGAATCAGAAACCACTGGATGTTACGTTTTGTAGAATTCAACATAGCAGCTTAGGTTCAGATTACTGTGATGTTCAACGCACGATTAGGAATTCTCTCAAGTTTTTTTTTGTATTTAATTTACCAATGGAAGATAAAGGCTGATTTTGTTTAGTGACATGACATAGATTGTCTGTGTACATAATAATGCACAAAAGTGAGTCACAGGAATACAGGTAGTCCTTGACTTACAACAGTTCATTTAGTGACTGTTCAAAGTTGCAATGGCACAGAAAAAAGTGACTTACAACTGTTTTTTTCAGACTTACAACTGTTGCAGTATCCTCATGGTTAGTTACATGATCAAAATTCAGAAGCTTGGCAACTGAGGCATATTTATGATGGTTGCAGTGTCCCGGGGTTATATGATCATTTTTTTGTATCTTCTGACAAGCAAAATCAATAGGGAAGCCAGATTCACTTAACAACCATGTCACTAACTTAACTGCAGTTATTCACTTAACAACTATGGCAAGAAAAGTCATAAAACGGGGCAAAATTCACAACAAATGTCTCACTTAGAAATTTTGGGCTCAATTGGGGTCGTACGTCGAGGACCACCTGTACAACCATATAGAAGGCAGTTTGACAACAATTTTTTTAAAGCATAGTGGAGAGGTACAAATGCAATTTTATTGAAGGAATGGCAGATAGATGCTATATTTGCCCTGCACCCTTTGAAACACCTTTTTGCCTTGACTTCTGAAGCTCGGCGCAGTGCTGCCATCCAGCTGGTGAATTAAAGGTATTTTCATGCATCTGCTTTTGGGTTTCTGGGTTTCCCCCACCCCCCATACCATCTTGCCAGTGGAGGCATCATTCCAATTCTGCAGTTTTTCATATTGTAAATTGCTGCGAGTTAGAATGCAGCTGCTTTGATCCTGTTCATACAAACTGGAGCTCCTTGCCAAAGATAATATTCAACTGCTTCTCTATAATTTACTACTCCACCAAAAGGTTTCCTGTAGTTATACCAATGGGCGTGCTGTGCATTCTTTGGTATTTTTTTCTTAGAATCTAATATTGTCTTGGACTTTTCATTGGGCCTGTGCCATTTCTTAGGTATATTCACCCTATACTGCAGAGGCCTGTATTTCTCATTACAAAGAAAAAGATAGATTTCCTGAGCAAGTGACTTTGAAGAAAAATGTTCAGTTAGTTACAGTATATTTCCCACCTGCCCCTGAATCTGGTTTTAGTTATTTAGTTAGGTCTCTGCCAGACTGAGTATATTGTATATTTCACCACTGATTTCTGTGCCTCATCTGTGTGAGGATATGAAAGATGATCCTTGCTGTTTACCATTCTTCTAAACAGAAATAATGATTTGTTTTTTTTTTATTGTCGCACCCTTCTTTTTTAAAAGCTAGGGAATTAATAGAGAAAGAGGCAGCCTGTACTGTCTCAAAACAGCAGTTACTGGCTGAAGAACATCAAATAGATTTCACAATCTCCTATCTGGCAGCACTGACGTTCCTTTTTACTCATGGTCTCTCAAGAATATCTGTGTCTATATAATAATTTGTAATTTAGGAGCTTGGGCTTGGATTACCATTCAGAACCATGTCTCCCAGATCATTTTCTTCATATATTAGGCATCAGGGTTAATTTCTTTATGTCTTTAGAATCAGAAACCCAGGTAGTGCCTTTACCCAATCATGGCATTTATAAGAGAAGTTTGTGATTCCATAAGAGAGACAAGACATGGCATGTTCTCTGGTTGACAATGATGCACAGCCCTCCAGAAGTTGAAGCAACCTGGTGTCTTTGTACTGATCTTCTCATCCTTGCCAATCAACCCAAGGTAAACCTCTGCCAGTGCTTTGCACAGTGTGTAACCTTCACTTTCATCCTTACTCTTTCCTGGCTGCAAAGCAAGCATGGCAAGGCAAGGAAGAAGATTGAGAGCACAATGCTTTCTACAGCGCTGATCTTTGGCTTCCATATTTGTAGTGGACCGGGTAGTACTCCTCATGAGGCTTCTTGGCCTCCAGAAAGTTGGGATGATGAGGTGGCTTTAGTGCAATTGCAAGAGTTTGGTGTGAAAAAGTGCAACTTCCTGGAAGCGGGTTATGGTCTTCAAATTGCCCCATCTGAATTTAGCAACAGAATCTGCCCTTAATATAATGGAATATTTTTATTGTTACAATGTCATAACTTTGCTTCTGTGGCATAATAAGTAGTGCTGTTTAAAGGGATTACCCAATCTTCCAAAGAAGCTTTTCTGAAGACTAGAAGGCACCTAGACCTCATCATATTCCCACAAAGAGAACTATGCTGAATGCCTCAGGGTCTAAGTTACCAGATCTTAGGGCTATCATGGCCCTAGGAGATGCCAGTGAATTTATTATGTTGCTACTTCTCCTGATGTATCTTTCTTTGCAGCGGCCATTGGAAATATTTCAAGAGCTTTTACTAATATTAAGGGATGTCTTAGTCTTTCCTATATAAATCTAATCTTCTCATTTCAGTGACTTATGGATTATTTTATGGTTGGAGATGATAAATCTTCCACACTTCCGCACCAGTTAAAATACACATTGTAATCTCAGTCAATGTCACATAGTAGATTTGGAGGTCGATAGTAAATCTTTATGCTGACCTATGTTTCTAGATTTTTGATATATTAGTATATAATCCATAGAACGATAGGGCACAATCTTCAGTCTATCTGTTAAAGTACCTTGCAATTTTCTCACTTCCTATGCTGAGAATTCCATTAGCTTCAAAGTGCTGTATGAAAAAGGAAAGATAATACAGTACTATGTGTTGTAGCATTTACTGTGGTTCTGCAGACTCTTTACTGTACATGCAGAGCTCATGGTGTTTTTGGAGAACAATCTTTTGAAATTTAGAATAAAACTCAATAACCCCTGCCCCATTGGGCCCTCATTTCTGAGATATTTCCTTATCTAAACAGAGAAATATAATGACCCCGGGTGGGCAAAAGAAGCAATGGGAGTGGGAGTAGTTTAGTTGTTCTTAAAATTCGTTGTCTTTCACTCTCACCCCAGATCAACAGAGTGTTCTAACAAGACTTCCTGATTAATCCCAGGTGTTCATAAAATTACTTCACCAGAAATACAGGAAGAGAAGGTTTCTATTCTTTCAGAACTGAAACTGTTTATCTCTGGTTTTTATTTAACTTAACTATTTCTGATTTTGCTCAGTATGGTTTATAAAAAATGATATATCTATTCTCTTTTATCACATTTCTATGGAATTATCTAATGTACAAGTGAACGTATTGAGGATAACTAAGGTACTTAGGAGTTTTAAAGGAATATGTGGATGAAAGAAGTTCAATAGGGAGTGATCTGAAAGTTCTGTGAATGTTTGGTGGTGTGGGTTTGTAATTCACTTGCAGATATGTAGAATTTCCATTAGTGTTCATATTTTCTGAATGTTCCAACACAATCTGCTATCAAATATAATAAATCATTAAAATGTACCTTTCAAACAATTTTAACAATAGCTATGTTGAAATACAAAACCAGCAAAACCTGTGGGATGTCAGCCTCAAGAGATACAAATCCACAAATAACCTGAGGCTGATCAAACACAGGTACCACCTGAACAGTTGGAGCCATCAGATGATGATGATGCTGGACAAAAGTACCAAGTGAGTAGAGCAAAAACCAGAGCAAAGATACTCTACCACACGGGTGTCAAACTCACCACGTAATGTGACGTGTTGCGACGTATTGCGACTCTTTTTGCATTGCCGGCAATGGGGTGGGTGCAGCTTCGGTATGATGAAACCGGCCCGCGGGCTGGCAATTTGACACCCCTGCTTTACGAGGTTCCTTGCTGAGCAGAGGAGTAAATCTTTTAATTAAAAGCAGCTGATGGCAATCTGGTTTAAGAGGCAGACTTAAGCAATGATCCCTCATTAGAATCAAATATAAAATATCTCCGGCTCTTGTATAATATTGGTGTGGATTCTGCTCATGAAATTCTACGACCATCCTGACCTAACTCTTGGAAATCTGGACTGTATTTTGACTTTGCCTGAGGAGCCCTGGTGGCACAGTGGTTAAAGTGCGGTATTGCAGGCAAAGTCTGACAACAGCCTTTAGAGTTTGATCCTGATGGGGCTCAAGGTTGACTCAGCCGTCCATTCTTCTCAGGTCGGTAAAATAAGAACCCAGATTGTTGGGGGCAATATACAAATAATGCTTATATTGTAAACTGCCCAGAGAGTGCTGTAAAGCATTGTGGGATAGTATCGCTCCACAGAGGATGCTATTTCCTCTGTCCTCCATCTGAGCTTGGCATACTTAGAGGAAAGAAATACTCATATGCGAATGCTGTTTGTCGACTTTAGTTCGGCATTTAACATTCTTCAGCACGTAGTAGACAAACTGGGCCTTTTAGGCTTTAATACATCTTTGTGCAACTAGATCAGTGGTTCTCAACCTTTTTAATGCCGCGACCCCAACCGGTTGTAAGTCGAGGACTAAACCGGTCGTAAGTCGAGGACTAAACCGGTCGTAAGTCGAGGACTAAACCGGTCGTAAGTCGAGGACTTTCCCTGCCTGGGAGCGCCGCGCATGCGTGGTTCCGCCCCTTGCGCCGGCCGAGGCATAGCTGGCAAGCGGCAGAGACGGAGCAGGCCGACCACCAGCTGGCCCAGCCCAAGGGAGGTAAGGCACCCACTGGAAAAGGGAAAAAAAATGGCGGACAAAAAAATGGCGGACAAAAAAAATGGCAGACAGTCTTGCTTGGCGACCCCCATGAAATGGTCAATCAACCCCAAATGGGGTCCCGACCCACAGGTTGAGAACCACTGAACTAGATTCTTGATAGGCCCCAGTATGTGTGAGTTGAGACTAATATTTCTAACATCATTTTTTTGAGCACAGGTTTCCTCAAGGCTGTGGCCCTAAGTCCATTGTTATTCACCCTGTTGACCCATGACTGTTGTGCAAGGTTTGCTGTGAACCATGTTGTGAAGTATGTGGATAATACAACATTTTGGGAGGGCATTTTTCAGGATAATGATGATGCTTACAGGGAGGAGGTGGAGGATTTGGTGCACTTGTGCAATAAGAACAGCTTGGTTTTAATGTAGGAAAAGCTAAAGGGATCATCTTCCATTTCAGAAAAGGCAGGCATAGACATATATTCTGGGTATTAATGATTCAACTGTGGAGGGGGTTAATAGTATTAAGTTTCTGGAGGTGCAGCTAACAAGTAGGTTAGATTGGACACTCAACTGTGAGACATTGGTAAAATTGGCACAGCAGCACCTGCATTTTCTGTGTCATCTTAAAAGAGCGCATCTTCCTTCTCCTATCCTTACCACTTTGTACAGAGGGACGATTGAGAGTATTCTGTCATATTGTATTACTGTTTGGTTTGGAAGTATTACTGTTTCGGACAGGCTATGCAGAGAGTGGTGAGGATAGTGGAAAAGATTATTGGAAGTTCACTTCCTTCTATCCAGGATATGGCATATAAGCGATGCTTGACCAGGGTCCACAGTATTGTCAGGGACTCTACACATCCTCTCCATGACTGGTTTTCATTGTTGCCTTCTGGGAGAAAGTTTGTTTTGTTGCATCTGAAGCAGAACAACCAGATTCTGTAATAACTTTGTACCATATAGTATCAACCTTGTTAACTCTCAAGGCTCTTTTTCTTCTGCTATGTATTCAAAATGCACTATGATTAATATTAATATTTATGTATGTGTGCAGTGGTGGGATTCAAATATGTGAACAACTGATTCTCTATGTGGATGCTGCTTCTGGAAGTCCATTCTGGGCCTGGGCAACAAAAAATTAGCTACCGGTTCTGCCGAAGTGGTGCCAACTGGCTGAATCCCACCACTGTGTGTGTGTGTGTATGCATATCACATGGTTGCCAGGGCATTGTGATACCAGAACTTCAAGGACAGGCAATTAGAACCACTTGTTCAGTGCCATCTCAGTTTTGAATGGTTGCTGAAAGAGTGTTTAGTAAGCAAGGATTACTTGTAAGGATTTACACAGGAGGCCAATTCATTATTACTCCCTGCTGCAATTTAAAGCATCATGTTTCTGATTTAGTTAGTAAACAGCAGTCATAACTACTGTAGTTACAACTGAGAAACTCAGTGAATTTTTTAGTCTCTGTTTAAAACATCTGATGGTGGCAGATTCTGGTTCCACATGCATCTGGAAGAGCAAAGATTCTTTACCTATAAATATCTAGTTAGAGAACATTTCCAACATGAGGAAACTATAGTTTAGCCTCTCGTATAGTGATATTTTTAAAGACTCAGAATTAAACTGCTCCACAGAATCCAAAATGTATTTGGTTAAAGTTCTGAACAATAAATGAATTTATAAATAACAAACAGGCACAATACATTTTCAAGTAAGATTTTACTGAGACTTTCATGAAGCATTCAAAAATCTGCTCCACATATGGATTCAATCCAGAACAGCGTAAAAAAGTACCATAATAAAACACTGGAAAGAAGACAACAGGGAGAGAAAATGGAAAAGTAAAAAAAAAAAAAGTGCACAAAAGGACTTTTTCTTTCAATAAACCTGTTTTTCATTCTGCATTTGAAATCACTTTTCACAGTTTTATAATATTGTTATGCTGGGCTATGGTTCCATTGGTGACCAACTCAAGATGAATGATATGCTCTGTGGTTAATTAGCAAACAGACCCAAACCATGGAATTTAGTCTGGTTTTTCTTGA
>NW_015386201.1:401477-404000 GCF_001527695.2 Protobothrops mucrosquamatus | reverse complement strand
AAAAAGTAATTTTAATGGGAACACAGCAATCAATATTTGGCTTTTAATTAGGTTTTAGTGGGGTTATTTTGTGTATTTTTGTATGATTTTTTTTCGTATCCTGTATATTGTATTTGTGTTTTTAATATGCTGTGAACCGCCCTGAGTCCTACGGGAGAAGGGCGGTATACAAATTAAATTAACCATTAACCATTAACCAGAAAAAAATGGAAATTTCCATTTCTTTGATAAGTATTTTTACAGGAAAATAGATTTAGAATAGGCATCAAGAAAAAACGGATTAAATTCCATGGTTTGGATCAGTATGCTAAATTAACCACAAAGCATACAGTATAATTCATCTTGGGTCCCATCATTAGACTACTTCGGATTTCATATATTGATATCATCTATATCTATATCTAAATACAGGCACACAGGTACCCAAAGTTCAATTGAATTTATATATACAGGTAGTTCTCAATTTACAACCATTGGTTTATTGGCTGAAGTTACAATGGCACTGAAAAAAATGACTTATGACAGGCCCTTGCACTTACAACCATTGCAGCAGCCCCAGGGTCACTGACCAAAATTTGGGTGCTTGGCAACTCATGTATTTACAATGGTTGCAGTATCATGTGAGGTCATGTGATTGCTATTTTTGATCTTCCTAACTGGCTTCCACCAAGCAAAGTCAATGGGGGAAGCTAGATTCACTTTTGTAGCTACATGAATCACTTAATTACTGCAATGATTTGCTGAACAACCATGGCACAAAGGTTGTGATTCATTTAACAACTGTCTTGCTTAGCAATGGAAAGTCTGATCCCAATTGTGGTCATGAATCAAGGACAACCGGTACAAAAGAATTAAAGTATCAAGATGCACTTATATGCAATCAAGAACTAGATTAGAACAATCTAGCTAGAACAATTAATCAGTGGAACAACCTCCCTCCAGAAGCTGTGAAGAGACTGGACAGACATTTGTCTGAAATGGCATAGGGTTTCCTGCCTGAGCAGGGGGTTGGACTAGATGACCTTCAAGGTACCTTCCATCCTCCTCCTCCTCCTCCTCCTCCTCCTCCTCCTCCTCCTCATTGTTATTGTTACTGTTATTGTTGTTGTTATTTAAAATAAACTTTCCCTCATTGTATTTGGCTCAAGGCAGACATTATAGCTATGCAGCCTCTGTAATTGTAGCTGCAGCAAATATTAAAGAGCAACAAGGGAGTAACCATTGACCCAGATGACAAGACTTCACTGCCCCTGCATGTAGTAGTCATCACAATGCAGGGTTTGTCTAGAAGAAGATAAAGTACAGTAGGGAAACTGAGTTGCTGAGAGAGGCCATAAATCCCTGAAAGAGTGATGCTTGATGCTAAACTCGACATATCTACTCTCTGCCTGATAATAAGAACTGTTTAAATAAAAACAGGCTTCAGTGAAGAAGAGTACAACCTAAGGACCCATACTTAAAACTTGTGACCCCAGAACTCATCTAAAATTGTGGCTTCAGAACCCCACTGGTGGCCACAAAGTCCATCTAAAAGTTGCCTCTGAACTATTATTCTTAATGTGATTGAATGGAAGCATTAATAAATCCAGGGTTTGCTGTAATGTTAACTGTAATTAAGTGAATTTAATGTAAAAAAGGAATTGAAATTTAATTTATTGTAGACCATTTCTTTGTCCTGTGCATAGCTTCACACTTAGGAACAAATTTTATAGAAAAGCTAGTGAGTGAATCTTATGAGCCTTGTCCCTGATGGGAAGGTATGCACTACATTTCACAAAAAGTTATGTTTGAGAATTATACTTTATTCACAGATAACAAAGAAACTGGATTCATTCACAAGAGATGAACTCCAAAGTTTCAAAGTTCTATTTGCTGAAAATGCCCTTTTTGAAATGTGTGATTAAGTGAAATGCTATTTGGAAGATGATTTGTTTTTATTTAGAACCATGTTCATTTTATTATTAATTTCCCTGAAAATTGTTCTTATGATTGCCATTTGGTGATTCTTTGTGCAAACAGTGTTCCAGGACTCAACTTGACGTCTGTGGCTCTAGATAGCCATCTAGCCATCTAGTTAGAAGAGAGTTGTTGAACTTAATATCCTTGGAACATGGTTTTGGAATGGAGTCTTTGCCCAAAACTGTTAGGCAGAAAGATATATGCACGTGCCAGCTTATGGAAAAGACTTGTTTCTGTTTCCACAGCTGTGGTTTACCAATGTCTATCTTGCAAGTAGATATGTGTGTAATCTTTTTCACACAATAATTAACTCCTTCTCCACATAATTGTAACGGGAGTAACTTGTGGCAGGGCTGCATACATAACTCTGTTAACTGAACTCTGCATTGCATAACGTGTCTCTCATCACCCCATCACTGATCCTTGGAAAGAAAGCTTATGCTATTACTGTGAGTGCCAAATATAAAACAGAGATTAAAAAGACAAATGAGCATCCTTTTAATTTTTGCTGAATGTTAATCATCTTGGTGATTGTGAAAGATTTGTGAAAATATTTATTCAACG
>NW_015386201.1:380313-401160 GCF_001527695.2 Protobothrops mucrosquamatus | reverse complement strand
CTCTGTTAACTGAACTCTGCATTGCATAACGTGTCTCTCATCACCCCATCACTGATCCTTGGAAAGAAAGCTTATGCTATTACTGTGAGTGCCAAATATAAAACAGAGATTAAAAAGACAAATGAGCATCCTTTTAATTTTTGCTGAATGTTAATCATCTTGGTGATTGTGAAAGATTTGTGAAAATATTTATTCAACGCTAGTAAAGAGGAATAAGAAAACACTAGCTGCAATGTATATCCGTTTTGTCATTCTTGCATATAATTTAATTTAAGAACTCTGTCAAGTCTGTCATGAAGTGCACACTTAGAAGTATTGGATTAATTGGTTTCACATTTTGTGTAAAGATTTGTGGGGGTGGGGGAGAATAATTCAGCTACTACCTCAACAATCTGAATGGAAAAAAAGGGAAAGGTTAATGGAAAAAGCAAAATTGGAGTGCAGGAAAGTTTTTCTCCCTGTTTCCTTGTATTTTACCTTCTTTTGAAATGTAATACAGTTTGGGGAAAAATAATCTGAATTGGAAACCAGGTCCAAATATCTTTGTAACTTAGAGCCGTGGTGGAGCAGTGGTTAGAATGCAATATTACAGGCTAATTTTACTGATTGCCAGCAGCTCAATTCTCACCGACTCAAGGCTCACTCAGCCTTCCATCCTTCTGAGGCAGGTAAAATGAGGATCCAGATTGTTGGGGGCCATAGGCTGACATTGTAAACCATTCAGAGAGGGCCGTAAAGCACTATGAAGCAGTATATAAGTCTAAGTGTTATTGCTAACTAATTTTCATTCCTTTTCTACTGCTTGACTACAGATTTTGGTTTGAAGTGTGAGGTGAAGACTCCACTCTGAGGCCTAATTTATGAGTCTTTCCTCTTTGAGTTTCTTGAGTATCTTCCTTATATGAGGGTGGCTGCTCAGTTGTAAAGAAGGATTAAGTAACTGCCTCAGACCACTGAGTTTACTGTCATGGAAGAGCATTCAAATTATTGGCATTTTTTGAACCAGACACCAAAATAATTTTACTGGCCTTCTGTATTGTCCACTTTGGTTTGTGGGAAGAAGTACTCCACTTGCTCAGCACTTTGAATAGCAAAACTCACCAATATACTGATGCTACTCAACCGCAGTGCCTTTTGTGAAATGTGTGCTTCTGACTTCTCAATATCCTATGAAGGGCTTCATGCTATTACCTGACATATCCAAGTTATTACTTCCTGATTAAGCAGTAATCATTTATTAGTTTTCAGCAAAAGGCCATTGCATTATATGCATAGTACGGAACATAACATGAGCAAGAGTTTAAGTTATAAAGAAATAACATGCCAAAATTTTCTTCCTGGGTGAACACAATACCATGTAAGTAACATAGATGCTCTTCTGTGATTATCTTGGTGAGGAAAATACCAGTGAACATTACTTCACAGAGTCAAGGTTCAATGATTTGTTTTAAAAGGAGGCTGAATGATTTCTTGCATGCAAAGTAAGTTTCCGTTATTTCTTTTGCTTTCCATCTTTGTGCTTTCTTTGTTAAAATAAATAAAATAAATAATAATGTCTCTTTTAGAAATTTCCAATGAATGCCCTTGAGCCTTTCCAACACTGTCTTAAAAAGTAGACAGATGGCTCCTTGGGTCTTTGCTCAATGCAGAATGTTAGAAATACAAAAAAGTGGTTTCCCAAAGGAGTATTAAAATATGTACTACATAGGCAGTGGGGCTCATTTAAATACTAGATTTAATTAAAAAGCAGAAATTTTGGGGACAGGATAAATACCAAAAATAGATTGTTTTAAAATAGTAAGTCTCGCATCAAAACATCTGAAGAAATGGGAATAACAATTTACAGCTGTTGTGATTGCAAATATGGTTCCTTAGGAAAGAATAAGAATCACCTGTGAGTTAGGCTTTCATTCTGAGATTGCATTTCTGCAGTAGACTCTCTGCCAGTTCTTCATTTCTCAGTCTCAAATCATGGATATTCAGGAAGTTAATATTTTCCATCCTGGTTGGCAATTCTAATTTTAATTCTGTTCTGAGGAAAACTGTAAGTATACTAAGGGAAATTCCAGTACTTAGAATTCTTCAGAAGAGCAATAACCTGATACTCAGCAGCTAGGTAAAATTCAGGTCCCTTTTCTAGAAATATTTACATTAAAAACCAATACTTAAAGAAAATACTTAAAGAACCAAACTTGTTCCTGAGACTGTCCATCAAGTGACTATTTGAGTTTTTGGCCCTTGAAGTCCTGACACCCACACCATCACAATATTAGGCCTGTGGAGGTCCTTCAATGAAGGCTCCTTAGTCATGATTGAAGCACTTCTGTAGATCAGTTCTTCAAAGATGAAGAACATTTGCAATGAAGCTTAGAGTGGCTGCATCAAGCAGTCTTCAGGCAGCTAGAGGTGTTTCACAACGTTAAAGTAAAGATTTAGATTTATGTATTTATATTTATTTTTATCCCACCTTCATTATTTGTTTACAAATAATTCAAGGCAGCAAGTATACCTAATACTATTTCCTTCTCCTATTTTCCCCACAAAAAGAACCTTGTGAGGTGGGTTGTGCTTGGAGATAGTGATAGGACCAAAATTACCTTAAGGCAAGACTAGAATTCACAGTCTCCTGGTTAATTAAAATAAAATTAATTAAGCACTTTGGACTAATAAATATTATTTTAATCAGAGTAGTTGATGAACACATTTTCATTTCTTCAGAAATGGCTACATCTAGATAATGTTCTAAAAAGCCCAGCTTTATTTTAGTTTCCAAACCTGATCATTGACTATATGTCGACTTTGAAATTCCCAAATGTAAATGGGAAAAATTCAGAGATTGCTTTATCTACTCCTGAATCCATTCCTGAATTGACAGAATACATATTGCTTAACAACTCCATATAAATATTTAACAGAATGAGTCCCATATACTATAGGCCGTGACTTAATTCTGAAGGGTTATCTTGATGCAATAGAAAGATAACCAAATAACTGTAGCAACCTCTCTTTTATATCAGTGGTAGGACCAATTGATTCCTGTCTACCAAATTAAGTGCTAATAATAATTTATGAAGGACATGAAAATGCACTTAGTCAGACCTTTCATAGCCTGAAAAATGAGATTATTCCATATGAAAATCTGGCCCATTATGCTTCTTACTCCAATTGGTTTCACATGTGCAATGTTTCACAAATTTGTAGTTTATTCAAATGGTTGGGTTCTTGATGTTCTCTGAGAGCTTATTTCTCTTTCTGGAGACATTTCATTACCAGTCTAGGTAACATCATGGCACAATGGGGTAGACTTGGTTTTCTGGTTTGACATTGTTTTCATTGCTGATGAGTATGTCCAGAAAGATGTTGGTGTTCTTCTCTTCTTTTGTGAAACTGCTTCCATGAAAGGTGTTGATGGTTTTACGCTTATCTTATTTTTTAATAATAATGAATGTGTCTTGCATATTATGGTTTCACATTGTGACCTGTATTTGTGGGGTGGCTATTGTTTGCAGATGTTGCGTCACTAGTTCTACCATGAATCCTGAGATAGGCAATCTCATGGGTGTTCCCTGATCTGTTTGCATATTAGTCCAATCTATTGGAATTAGGTGGTGAGGCAGAAGTCCATAAATTGGCATGTTATGATTTTTGTGTGTTCTACAAGGTTATGTGTGTTGTTTAGTAGTGCTTCATTTGACTCTTTGGCCAATGGCGGATATATGGACTTGAAGAATTCCATTATCTTATTTAAGAGAGGTTTGGGTATATTATTGCCTAACAGAATAAGTGGAACTTCTTTTGCATAAATACCACTAGAAACAAACCAAATCATAGTTCAAAATACAACAATATATTATAATGTTTCATCTGTTAAAGTCTAAACACTTGTATACCATATAACTTTGTTAACAAATCTTGGTCCGGAAACTGATTTGGCAATGACTGCAACAATTGATGTAGCTGCCTCATATTTAAGTGATTGTCCTAGTGGACAATCACTTAAATATGAGCCAGCAGTGTGCTGCAGCTGCCAAAAAGGCCAACACAGTGCTAGGCTGCATTAACAGAGGGATAGAATCAAGATCACGTGAAGTATTAATACCACTTTACAATGCCTTGGTAAGGCCACACTTGGAATACTGCATCCAGTTTTGGTCACCACGATGTAAAAAAGATGTTGAGACTCTAGAAAGAGTACAGAGAAGAGCAACAAAGATGATTAGGGGACTGGAGGCTAAAGCATATAAGGAAAGGCTGCTGGAATTGGGTATGTCTAGTTTAATGAAGAGAAGGACGAGGGGGGACATGATAGCAATGTTCCAATATCTCAGGGGCTGCCACAAAGAAGAGGGAGTCAAGCTATTCTCCAAGGCGCCTGAAGGCAGGACAAGAAGCAACGGGTGGAAACTAACCAAAGAGAGAAGCAACCTAGAACTAAGGAAAAACTTCCTGACAGTTAGAACAATTAACCAGTGGAACAACTGCCTCCAGAAGTGGTGAATGCACCAACACTGGAAGTTTTTAAGAAGAGACTGGACAGCCATTTGTCCAAAATGGTATAAGTCTTCCTGCCTGAGCAGGGGGTTGGACTAGATGACCTCCAAGGTCCCTTCCAACTTTATTATTATTATTATTATTATTATTATTATTATTATTATTATTATTATTATTATTATTATTATTATTATTAACTGGGAATCCTCAACTCATTTATGCAATTATAAATTCCATGTTGGGCTGTAACAGTTTGTAGTCCAGAGAATAATTCATCTGAGAGTACGTTTCATAACTGTTCTTAGAAGTTTTCCATTGATTTTTGTACAGTCAGGGCAATAAATAACTTGGAAGACTGTCACTGAAGCCTGCTCCCTTCATTCTGTACTAGAAAGAAGCATTGGCAAGGCAATGCCACATTCTGAACTGAATGATTGTCTGTCTAGGAACAATGAATGGATTTACTTCTCAATCCCAATTTATTTTTGTTGAAACTGAATTTGATCTGTGCCAAGCTCTTTTTTTTTTGAATTCTGTGAAGTTTTGGAATTCATTTTTTTTTAAAAAAACCCCTCCTATGCATTGAAGCTGAAAGTGTGGGTGTAAATAATTTAGCTATTTAAAGTTTTCTTCTAGTGTCTTATTATAATACATTTTCCATCCATTGACAATAGAATATTATTCAAATGTCAGCTTATTTAAAAGAAAGAAGGCCCACTTATGATTTTAAAATAATTAATTAAATTTACATATTCATGCAAATGAACGCCAGTTTAAGGTAGTGGTTAAAGGCTTCAGGCTAGAAATTGGGAGTCTGTGCATTTTATTATGAAGAAAGCTGCCTCTCAGTCACTTTCCTTCAACCTTAGGAAGAAGCTAGCAAGCTATTTCCAGAACTCTTCCGAAGAGAACTGGAGGGACACAACCAGGCCGCCGGCAGGAGTCAAAAAATTGACTCAAAGGCTTATACAGCACATAAATAAGCAAAAGGGCCAAATAATTTTGTAAACAAAATCAAAGTTTGTTAAAACATTGTATTTGTTTGCTTACTTAAAACATAAAAGACTAGCTGAACATTCACCGCTCAAATCCAAAAATATGCTTAAGGATATACTTTAATTCTATTAAGTTGCCTCCTAAGAAACCTACCTGCAGTTTGAAATTAATATATCAAAGTTTCTAAAATCTGAATCTTTCCTGATATTTTCCATCTTAGCTTACTTGCCAGGGTTTTAACTCAATTCATGTATTGCATGAAACTAAAATGTGGTTTGTTTGGCTTGGGTTACTGTAGTATGAACCCAACCATTGTTTGTCAATCATGGTTTAAGGATTATGTACTCAGTTATGGTTTATTCAGTAATCCACCTTTAATGAAGCATAGTGCAGCATAAGAATCTAGTCAGTACTTACAATTTTTACCATCTTGGGATGGTGGAAGTCCAAAGACAGATTCTTGTTTTTCGGTAATGGGTTTACTCAAGATACAAAAAATATATTAGGATTTAATAGTCTACAAAAAAGAACCAATAGTAGGTATTTGATTGGTACACAATAACAGTTTTGATCTGACCAAGCTCCATTTAGTTCAGTTTTTATTACTTCATTTACTCTTTAATTCCCAACTGAGTACATTGGGGGTACAAAGAATTCCAAGGAGTAAAACTTGTTACTCACTATTGGTAGCAGCCAGAGCTGTCATTACTAGTAATAGGACAAGCGGTAGCAGCAACAATAATAAAAAAGAGTTAGAAAAAAACCCAGACTTGTTATTAAACTATTGAAGCAGAAGATCTTATTCAAATACATTTGTGGTTTGCTGAATATGCATATTTTAAGTTTATTCATTTTAGAAAAGAAAAAAAATGCTAGTTTTAGTTTTTGTGGTTATTAAAAATCTTAGGTCACGTTTGAAAGCACGATTGGATTTATCTGTTTAATGCTATACGATATACCTTGTTTTTTTTTAATTACCACTGATTTGTAAAATATAAGGTGTTTTTTTTCTTTTCCACGTACTGTATTATTTCTGCATTGTAACAGTGCCTTATAACACTGTGCCAAGATAAACATTTCTTAGATTGGGGAACCATGCTGCGAGCATTCCAAGGTTCTGGAATCCACATAAATATTTAGCATGATAAACATTCTGTTGACGTGTTCACATTGCAAACAATTTTTCATTTACTATTATTATATGTGTGTGTGTGTGTGTGTGAGAGAGAGAGAGTGAGAAAGAGAGTCTTGCAGGTTGTAAGTGAAATAGTTACATTGCATGAAGGATGGTTTCTAAATCGTGTAGATAGGTAAATAGATATGGATTTTTGGGGAAGAGAGGAAGTTTTCTTGTGAGACATATCAAACTCCACGTTATGCTAGACCCAGTTGTAAGGCTTAGGCAATGGAAGGAGAATAGAACTGAGGAAAAGAAGTCAGTCTGGAAGATGCAAGAAAACAGAGCTAGTTCAGGAATACATATAAGACCCCCAACTTTTGTTGGAAGGGAGGAGAGGGAGAGATAAGTAGAGAGAAAGAATGATCGAAACCAGCAAGGTGGGAAGTTTATACTCTGGTGGAAAGATTATTCAGGAGCAAAAGGTGAAGGAGAGAAGGCCTGAGGCTTTGTCTAAGGCACCCCAGAATAACTATTGGCAATTGAGTCAACCTTATGTGAAGAACTGGAGGAGAAGCTGAGAAATGGTTTGGAATTATAGCACTGGAGGAGAAAGATACTAGAATAGACAGAAAGTAGAAACTCAGATTGAAGATCTGATACCTGGAATCAGCAGTGAGCAACCAGCTACAAGAGAGGATTAGACAGAGCACATTTTTTGCAGTGTGGGCGAGGGGAGTTCCTGGATTATTCATCAAATAGCTTAGTATAAAGTTCCTATTGTATCAGTGTACAGTGTTTATATGTCTGTATGTTGTTTCATGGTGATATTAGTAAAATCTGTAAAAAAATCACAATTAGGAATGTAGGGCCATTATCTGTATAGATTCCCCCAGAAGAGTTGGTAGTAGGCACAATGATAATAAATGATGAAGGAGATAGAAGTGATTCCGCTTGAACAAATTTTACAGGGAAGCAGCTCTCAAACCCAAGACTGAGTCCACCATTTCAGCTGGAGCCACAATCTTGTATGTTCCAACATATCCATTATAATTATACAAATAACATCAATTGTGCAGGTATACCTAACTGCAATGTTGATCCTGTTCTCTTACAATCCACATTGGAGTTTTGTAATGGACAAAATTAAAGAGATCATACAGGAATAGGAAGGGAGAAATTTCATCTAGCAGAATTGACCTACAATTTGCAGGCATCTGGTGGCACAGAGTACAGAGTACAAAGTACAGAGAAGAGCAACAAAGATGATCAGGGGACTGGAGGCTAAATCATATAAGGAACGGTTGCTGAAATTGGGTATGTCTAGTTTAATGAAGAGAAGGACGAGGGGGGACATGATAGCAGTGTTCCAATATCTCAGGGGCTGCCACAAAGAAGAGGGAGTCAAGCTATTATCCAAAGCACTTGAAGGCAGGACAAGAAGCAACTGATGGAAACTAACCAAAGAGAGAAGCAACCTAGAACTAAGGAGAAATTTCCTGACACTTAGAACAATTAATCAGTGGAACAACCTGCCTCCAGAAGCGGTGAATGCGCCAACACTGGAAGTTTTTAAGAAGAAACTGGACAGCCATTTGTCCGAAATGGTATAGGGTTTCCTGTCTGAGTAGGAGGTTGGACTAGATGACCTCCAAGGTCCCTTTCAACTTTATTATTATTATTATTATTATTATTATTATTATTATTATTATTATTATTATTATTATTATTATTATTATTATTATTATTATTATTATTATTATTATACAGTATTGCAGGCAAATTCTGCCCACCGCTAGAATTGGATCCTAATGGGGCTCAAGGTTGACTCAGTCTTCCATCCTTCCAAGGTTGGTAAAATGAGGACCCAGATTGTTGGGGGCAATATGCAAATAATGCTGATATTGTAAACTGCCCAGAGAATGCTGTGAAGCACTATGAGGAGGTATATAAACATAAATGCTATTGCTATTGCTATCTGTCTGGATTCTTCTAGTTTGTCAGAACTTTAGTTGTCCCATTAAAAGGCTTCACTTTTTTTATCTCCATACAGTGCTTAGCAATTGTCTAAAATTCACGTTACTGGTATTCTTTGTTTCCTCCCTTTCTTTACCTCTACTAGCCTTTCTATTGCCTGTACCTTTTGATCTGAAAACAA
This sequence comes from Protobothrops mucrosquamatus, assembly GCF_001527695.2. NCBI lineage: Eukaryota > Metazoa > Chordata > Lepidosauria > Squamata > Viperidae > Protobothrops > Protobothrops mucrosquamatus. The sequence goes on along the minus strand of NW_015386201.1, from coordinate 392,398 downwards.
AACAAAACAAAACAAAACAAAAAACCTTGAGAAGGTTGTTCCTTCATGATATTGTCACCCGGGTTTTAAAGGAAGTGGGCAATAGAGTACAGAGAAGAGCAACAAAGATGATTAGGGGACTGGAGACTAAAACATATAAGGAACGGCTGCTGGAATTGGGTATGTCTAGTCTAACGAAGAGAAGGACGAGGGGGGACATGATAGCAGTGTTCCAATATCTCAGAGGCTGCCACAAAGAAGGAGGAGTCAAGCTATTCTCCAAAGCACCTTAATAATAATAATACTGCAGATTGCCAGAAAAGTGATTGTAAAATATAACACCAGGAAGACTACAGAACCCTTTCAGCCACCTTCTAACTAAGCTAAATTGAAGAAGCTACTCAGGGGAAAGGACATTTTTGATACTGGCATTTATTTTGGGGAATTTATAACAATTTGGGCAAGTCAAGCTCAGTCATGAGCTCCAAAGATTCATTAATGTTTTTGTCATATTTTTATTCACAGTGATTTGACTGGGATGCAGAATACAGATTTAAAAGTTTCAACTGGAATACCTATAGTGTTCCAAATGAGTAGATGGCTGCATATTAATGTGTTTTGTGGATTGTAATTATTTAGCCGTTTTATTATTCTATTTCACGATGATATAGCAGAAGTGTTTTCCCCCTGAAAGATGGGCTACAAATGGTTGAAATATAATAACTGAATACATCACTGAGGGCTTAAATACTTGTCACATCAGTTTCCATAATAAAAGACACCAGCTTCTGTCGGTCTGTGTTGCTCATATAAACAGGAAAAAAGGGTATACACATGATTTAGGGCTGGCTACTAAAAGGAAGTTGTGTGCAGGCAGAGTTTTGAACAAGGAGACTTTATGGGATATACATATACTATAAATGGAAACTTCTCAGACATTTGTGCTTAGCACTGTCTAATGTTGAAAGAGACACATTCAAGAAACCACGACAAGACAGGTAGCCCCACCCCATCTGCCCAAAGCTGGCCCTATGTTTAGGTAGATTGAGTTAGCAGCTGAATCAAATTGATTGATCATTATTTTGTTAGGATTTTTATTGTCTGGAATGGAATGTGGTTCTTTCTCTTCATTTGTTAAAATAGTTTGACTGGTCAACAAGAGTAGGCCAAGAGGTGCCATTTACTCTGCCTCAAGTGTGGGGAGAAACCTGTAGACTGGTCTCCCTGTGCCCTTTCTGTGTCTTTTGCCTTGATCTGTTCTCTTATTGTTTCATCCTTGAAGTATGTGAAATACTTTCTATTTAGGCATTTAGGTATGCATTAATGTGCAGATGGTAAAGCAATAGAGAAACATATTTCTAATGGAGCTTCCAGATGTTTAAATTAGGGCATATTATGTGTTTTTTTTTATCTCATCCTTTTCTGTGCTTAAAGAAGACAAACAAGGAATTCCAAGTTCTTGTGTTTATATTTTAATGTGAAGGAAGAAAAGGTGTAGGAGAGAAACCGATGAGGAATTGAAGGGCATAAATAGTTATCCACTAACCTCTCTTTCCATCCTCCCATGACCCCTCCCTCCAAATTTAGATAGACTGCCTACAGCAGTATTTCTCAACCTTGGGAGCTTTTAAGATGTATAGCCTTCAATACCAGAATTTCTCAGCCAGCCTGGCTGGTTGGGGACTTTTGGGAGTTGAAGTTGAAATCCACACACCTTCAGTTTGCTAAGGTTGAGAAACATTGGCCTTGGCTGAAGTGGAGGCACACAAAACCCATTACATAGATACATAGATACACACATACGCACACACACACACACACACACACACACACACACACACACACACACATTGTTGTTGTTGTTGTTAATTGCAAAGTCGTGACCCCATGGACAATGTTCCTCCAGGTCTTCCTGTCCTCTACCATCTTCTGGAGTCCATTTAAGTTCACGCCTACTGCTTCAATGACTCCATCCAGCCACCTCATTCTCTGTCGTCCCCTTCTTCTATTGCCCTCGATCTTTCCCAGCATTAGGCCCTTCTCCAGTGAGTCCTTCCTTCTCATTAGGTGGCCAAAGTATTTGAAATTCAACTTCAGGATCTGGCCTTCTAAAGAGCAGTCGGGGTTGATCTCTTCTAGGACTGACCGGTTTGAACGCCTTGCAATCCAAGGGACTCGCAGGAGTCTTCTCCAGCACCATAGTTCAAAGGCCTCAATTCTTTGTCACACATACATACATATCACTTAATATGAGGCCCAATTTATATTTGCTAGTGTAATACTACAAGAGGAAAATGGATTGCATATGAGTGCAGAATTGTAATAATTTATTACTAACCCACTTAATTGTCATTTTGAAAACTGAAAGTTGTGGCATGGTTGAAGATTGTCATGTTTACAGAAGGGATTAGATTTAATGGCTGGAATCACACATTGCATAATAGCGGCCTGGTACATACTTAACACAGAATTATAGGCATGACTTACAAAACCCTGTGGCAGAATTCAACATCAGGCCGCTAAGACAAAACCAAATCATGGTTTGCTATGATCTGCAAACCCACAATATGCAGAGAACACATTGTTGCATACTATTTCTAGACATTATTAAAATTTGTTACAATAATTCTCATTTTTTAAAAAATGTACCTCCATGATTCAGACTTGCTAAAATCTCTTAGCAAATGCATTTCTCTTAGTACCACAATGCAGCGCAGTACAGGCAAATTTCCTTTTTCTGCTTGGCCCATCTTTAGCGTGGCCTGGCATGCCTCAACCTCTCCAGCAGCTATTCACATAGTCCTACACAGCCATTTCATCCTGGCACTTTTTAAAAAAACAATCTTGTAATTGATCCAACTATGACCCCTTAAATCAATTACTGCCATCAATAATAGAAATTCATGCTCCATTCAGTCCTCCAATTCAGTCCATTTTGGTTCCTTTTTAGGCTGCAGGAAGCATGGTCCCATAGCCCCATAGAAATAACTGGGAATGGTGCAGGAAACTACCAGCTTAAAACTGCAATATAGAATTGCCCTAAGTAGCATCAAACAGCAGATTTGGACAACTGCTTGAGCCCTGCCACTCTGACAGGGCTCAGCAGTACAGTATCACTTGTTCAGGCATTGACTGGCTGTGTTTGGGAGCTGCTTTTTAATCTTCTCGTAATGCCCTAAAACAAATATTATATTAAGACAATTAGAATGGCATCTTTAAGCCACCTGCTATGAAGCAAGGCATGTGATTCCCTATCAGCTTTGAAAAGGCTACAAAAGAGACATTGTTACTATTTCTAAATGACTCTTGCCATTGGTCTGATATAAGAAACCTTGAGTCACCGGGCAATCTGGTGATTCAGGATAGTAGGCAGCTTCCATCCATCCATCCATCCATCCACCCACCCATCCACCCATCCACCCATCCATCCACCCATCCATCCATCCACCTACCCATCCATCCACCTATCTATCCATCTGGGCAGCCTCTGGGCAAAAAGGTATCAGTGATAAGCAGTGGAAACGTCAACAGAAAAATCGGTGTAACAGGCCTTAGTTTTCCTTAATTCATTGCTATGTAATTTCCCAGAAAAAAAACTGGGATCTGTCTTCTGGATTACTGTAACTGGGGTGAATGGAGAAGAATTTGATTTGCCTTTCTCACCTTTATGTTTCCTGATAGGAATGGACTTCAGTCTTCATAATTTCAGCAGTAAAAAGCTGTACATGAAAAAGGCAGGTTAGAAATGCAGGATCAGGAGAAGGGCAAAGAGCTTAGGCTGATTGCAGCTATGAAGGAGGATGCTTCCTTTCAGAGCCTAAAGTTTGTTCTAAAGAATGCTTTAGCATCTCATTGTCTCCTCATTTTCCAACAATCTGAATGGCCAAATCATTTTTCTGAATCAAATATGTACGGATCCCAACCTGTTCTTTCAAGAGAGAGCTTTTCTTGAACAGCAACAGAGAGAGGTAGCTGCTCTCAGAAACTGTGTGTTTTTTTTAAAAAAAAGAGAGAGAGAAAGAAAGAAAGAGAGAAAGAAAGAAAGAAAGAAAGAAAGAAAGAAAAGCAAAAAAGAAGAAAAGTTTGAGGGAAGAAGAGTGAAACTTCTCCTGATTCGATTGTTTACCATCAGTCACGCGATTCCTTGCCAGGGACTGGATGATTATTAGGCTGAAGAAGCTGAAAGGGGGCAGGAAAAGAACTGGAGGCAGCATTCTTCCTATTTAAAGCTGCATCACTTGAGGGGGGAAAAGTGTTTGCAGGCTGCGCAAGAGCCAGAGCTGGTTAAAAAGAAAAGGCAAGCAAGAGGGGAGCTTGCAGACTTTCCGTGTGTCCTGTGGGAGTGCTGAAAGAAAAGAGCTGGCTTTATGATGTCCACATAATCTTCTTTTGTACACTTTTTGTTTTGCACTTTTCCTCGCCCCAGGACGAGGGGGATATACATGTCTAATATTTAGACATGATGGCCATCTGGACCCAAAGAAGAACGTTTGTCATTCTTATTGCTTTTCTAGGACATTTGGGGATGATACGAACACAAGAAGAGGACGAGTTTGAAGGGGGTGAGTCTCTCTTTGGAGTGCCGAGTGTCACTTTTGTGCTTTGGAGCTGAAATAAAAATGGACTTGGGAGTGCAGGATGCTCTCTGTATATTTGTGTGGGTGTATTGTGAACTAGGGGATTGATAAGAAGCTGAAAAGTCAGTTAATGGGAAATGGATTTTAAAAGCTAAAGGTTTTTTTCTCCCCCCCCTGCCATCTGCATGGTGGACAAGGAAGAGAGGAAGAACAATGGGGAAAAAATCCACCGAGCTCTTAGGGGATAAATGCAGTTGTCTGGCTTTATTTCTGTGTAAGACATTTTAAAAAAGAAGTCTTATTACTGTTGGTAATAAGTTTGCAGTTGTGATGAAACACAAATGCAGCCTTTGGAGACAAGCCTAAACTTTCTGAACAGAGGGAGAGAGAGAGAGAGAGAGAGAGAGGGAGAGAAGTAAACACAAGGAATTGGAAGGGTGGAGTCCTTTTGCACTGCCTAAACTACATCTGTTTTATTCAATTCTTTGTTAGGGAGAATTGCACAGAACTTCTTTCTTTTTTGGTTTCCTCCCCCCCCCCCCCCCCCGCTGCTTCTCTGACTTTCTCTCCACATTTCTTTGCTTCTTGGAGATAACCATTTCCCCCCTTTTCCTAAATGGCTCGTCTTGATGAAATCCAGACTTTGTGACACACTGTTCTCTCACCCTTCTGGCTGGGCTATCAGCACCCTGCATTTTGCTCCCTGGTGCTTGAGGACAGGAAGTCTAGTCAGGAAGCATAGTATTTGTCTTCGTGGCATGGCAATGGATTCCATTTAGCCAGCATGTTGGCTTCCAGTTCATATCGGTTCAAGGTTAATGTTGGGAGGATTGCTAAATGGCTTTCTGTGACACCCACTTGGATTCAGCTGTTCCGAATTTGTTCTGGCTAGATTAAAAACTCAAGTGGAACTGTGAAAAGGATGAGGATTTTTTTTTTTTTTTGGCTTATCTGCATTTGCTAAAACTCTGATTTATAAGAAATTGGAATGGTGGATGAAGTTTGTATGTATGTTTGTATATGTGTGTGTCTGCATGTGTGCAAGTGTGAATGTGTATCTGCAGATTGTTGGACTGTATTACTAAAATGGCTTGGATACTTTTGGGCAGGAGACATTGCACACCCAGCTTTTCGGATGGACAATCAAATATGAACAAAAGTTTTTTTTCCCCACCCTGCTGTAAGTCCAATAAAGATAAGGATGTTACTGTGCTGTACACTGTACAAGGAGACCTCTAGAGGGTGCCCTTTATGTAATCTGAGCAGGCTCTAAGTAAGATAATGTTAGAGTTGCATGGGACATGCTTCAGAGAGATAGATTTGCAGTTGAAAGACAAGGCCACTATCCAAATTCACAGCTCAGTCCTATGCAGCCTTCCCTCGAAATGTGTGCCATGGAATTAATGGGATTTGCAGGACGATCCTTAGGAAGCACTAAATTCCATTGATTTAATGGAGCTTATTCCTGGGCAAGTGTGAATCAAATCAGCCAGTCCATCCTCACTGTTAAAAGACAGACAAACACGACAGTGGAACTTTAAGCTTAAGATTTTTAACTGCCAAAGAAATTAAAAAGCACGCCCTGAACAAGCTGTCTAAGTGGGGTTAGGTTAGTACATGCTATTTGTTTTGTTTATATACAGCCTGGGGGTACGCCAACGATCTTGTGTTGGGCAACACATTTTCCACTATATGTCATATGTAGAGAAGTTTTCATTAAACAGTGAGAAGGCCAAAATATGAGCTATTTGTACTGGACTGAAATGTTTAATTGTTGTCTCGCGTAATAATGCGATTAAGCCCCTTGCACTTTTGAGGGCTGCCAGCCTTCTAAAATCAGGATCTAACTCAGCCCGGCTGTAATCTTGTTTTTTGTGGAAGGTTTACCAGCTTGTTTCATGGTAAGGATTAGCTGATGTCATGATCTCCTATTCAGAAACAGTGTGTCTTCATTAAGTCCAAATAATACTATACATTGTATTTCATATAAGATTAGCCCTAGGCCAGAGAATGAAAAGCTATTGAAACCCTGCTCACACAATCCATCAACTATTCCCACAGCTGCCTCTACAAGCTGGATGGCAACCTAGAGACAGGGTGCTGTCTATGATCCATCACTCAATGTCATACTCAGGGAAGGAAAATCAGCTTGGAATCCCTAAATTTTGCCTTACTCTCCCAGGATCTGAGGTCCTCATTTCCAGCTAGTTATTGCTTAGGCTTATGACTCACTACTTGCATATATTTAGTGAACTTGTGAACCTCCATAAATTACCAAACTAGGAGTATCACTAGCCCAGCCAACGTGGCTAGTGTTGAGAGATGGTGGGTGTTATGGTTAGCAACATCTTAAAGACCACTGTTCCCCCCCCCAATACTGTGAGAATGATTGGCTGGTAATCAGTTGTGCTTTTCCTTGACTGTAATGTTCAAAGTGTGGCTGGAGGCCTTTCCCCCCTTTTAAAAAGGACCTTTAATCTTTTTTTTTTTGTTGTTCCAGGTAGAAGTAATTGAATCTCACCTAATCATCCTCTCCTTCCTCCTATTTTAGCTATAATTTACAGTGTTTCAGATTATTCTTCCTTCCTAGTTTTGGAAGTTTTGGCCCCCGCTTCCTTTTAAAAAACTGAATCCAAAGCTTTGGGAGTTACCCTCAGTGGAAAGTATTGACTTATTTTATGAACTGTTAAGGCAAATATTGACCAATTTTCTGGGCAGATATGGAATGTTATACTTCATTGATGTTGTGAACAAAACTTCAACTTTATATTCACTCAAAATCTGATGGATTTGGTAAGAGAAATGAAATTAGTGTTTATTTAATAATTTTATATGCCAGCTTTCTTGGTATCTGGTGTAGAATCTGTAAAATAAGGTAGCCATTAACATTAAGGGGAAAGAGAAGATTAACTAGGCATCCCTAAATTCTATGCAGATGCAGAAAGAATGGTGCCTTATAAACAGATGGGTTATGTTGTGGCTCCAAGTAGCATGGGTGCTAGGGAGTGTCTTAGGATGTGATTTGTCTGTCCAATTACTCTGTACATCATTTCCTACATTGGGCTGTATCATAGTTTGTGTTAACCATGATTTATTAATTCAGCCAAAATGACTGAGTGTACCAAATGCTAATCAATAAACTATGGCACTTAAGCCAGAATAATTATGGTCACAGAACATTTTAAGAGTGATTAATGAACCAAGTCAATAGATAAACTGACCATGACATTTACATTATATAAAAAAAGAGGAAAAGTCAGCTAATTGTATTCCCCAGAGTGTATTTCATACTGCCTTTTTTTTTTCTTGTGTGGAAAAAGAACAAACATAAAATTGTATTGTGCTTTATTTTCCTCAAGAAAAACTGGGACCTCAAGTATATGTTTACAATGGCAGCTTTTCGAGAGGTAAACCTAAATCCTTGTTGCTACCATTGTTTGTAATAGGACACGTAGCTAGACTCTTAGCCTAGGAGAGTAGAGGAACAGAAGAACATTATTGATACTTCTTGCAGAAGCTTGTGGCAGGATCAACCCAGGATCCTCTAGCCACTTTGAAATAAAATCTAAAGATACACAAACTGGAGAGGTCTTCTTTTAAAGATTTCTGTATTTTTCTTTAGAGTGGCAGTTTGGTGTAGTGGTTAAAGTATCAGGCTAGAAACTGGGAGAGGAGTTCTAGGCCCACCTTAGGCAAGAAAGTCAGCTCGGTGACCTTTGGCCAGTCTCTTTCTCTCAGCCCTAGGAAGGAGGCAATGGCAAACCATTTCTGAGAAACTTTGTCAAGAAAATTGCAGGGACTTGTCCAGGCAGTTCTCAAGAATCAGACACAATTAAATGGAAGGAAAAAAAAAATCTTTAGCTATGGCAGTCATTCCTGCAGCCTTATAATGTGATGAATCCCTTGTGTCTCACTAAATTGACTGGTACAGTCAAATCTAAAATCTTTGCAGGATATCAGGTTTCCCTTCCCTGCTTGAGCCTGTGAAGCGATGTTTGTCATGTGATCAACAAGAGAAGTCAAATTAGTAATATGAGTTTGCTGCAAAATCCTCTCTCTATATTTACTCAGAAAGAAGACCTACCTTGGTCAATGGGCTAACCCTCCACTTGGACCATTATTACTATCTACCATAATATATATTATTACTTACTAAGTGAAGAAGCAATTATTTATACAATTCCACTAGCAGAAACTAGAACTAGAGGCAATTTCCACAACTATTTGACATTTCTCTACTTTACCAGACATATTACTCATAATTCTGCAGACTTAATCCTTTTCTCCCAGTTTTTTTTTGAGGGAGTAGAGGGAGTGGAGTAGAGGGAGAAATATGCAAATAAAGCTAGTGTACATTCAGGCCTGCATCTAGGTTATATCAAATTTCTATTTCATATGATAATTGGTTTTAGATGAATGAGTAACAATTACTTTCCAGACGGTAAGCATAATAATGGTTGGTCGTTGAATATTACAACTTAAGAAAATGCTAGCAAAACTGTGTGACATTTGCTTTCAAAATAGCAACTGCATAATGGCAGCCCTATAGGGAATATATAGCTAAAATGGGAGTCAAGGAATAATGTAGATTTCTTCATGCTGATTTACTATAGAAAAAAACATTTCTTCTTCTGATGAAGTAAAAACTCAATTTACTATACAATAAATAGCTTTGACAGGAATGGAAGAAAGGTAAAGATTACCTGGCAGTCAAAGTTATGCCAGTGATAATAAGCCCATATTATAGAAAAATGCAACCTTATTTAAAGGACCACAATAAATTACAATGAAATGCCAAGGATAGATCAAGGAAAGGCATGCCAGAAATGCCTGTAGGATATGCTATAATGAATACATTTAGAGCAAAGGAAACCCAGATGGTTCCAGTCAAGCAGATAGCACATGTTTCATACGAATGCCAAGGAATCCATTGAAAATGATTTCCTTAGTTTTCATAAACAGAAGTGAACATGGTTGTATCTCCTTAACTCCTATGCCACAAAAGCTTTCTTTTCTCTGAAACCTGAGAGATTGAATTTGGGGGTTCAAAAGGATCACTCAAGCTGCACTATCAGCGTACATGGGGATCCCAAGGACCAGATCCTGATCCAATAAACTCTGTAAAGCTTTGAGTTAGAGCACAAGCCTTCAGCATGCTCTCATTAGAACATCTCCCAAAATTATCTGGAGATAGACAATTATTAAGTCGATGGGGAACATGTCTGTTCTGTCCCGGAGTTCTGCCTAATTTTGAGAGTGCTGGCCCAGGATGTTATCCCAAGGTCAGCCATTGTCTTTCAAGCAAATCTAAAGAGCAGAATGAGAATCCCTGTATCGGAGTTCAGATAAACAAACAGCCTACATATTTTTTTTAAAAAATTTTTTCCAGCTCAATGGAATGTTGGAAAGAAATTATGGGAAAGGACTTTGCTCTTTTGTCTGACTATTGATCCACAACGAGATAACTCTCTAAGAACAAAAGGGGACCAAATTTGGTATGGAGGGAGAAACTGGCAAAAGAAAGTTCAAGTTTAAAAGTGGGGGCTGTGGAGACAATATTTCCTCAGTGCATCCATGTGGACAGTAACTAGAGATGCTGGTGAAAACCTCTCGCCTTTCTCCTTTTTGGTCCCTTTGGGAGCCAGGATCCCAAACAAAGCTTTTTTTAAGGAGTTGGAAAGAATCCCAAAAGCCACAATTTGCCATGTTTTCCTACTTTGTTTATAAGTATCCAACAGGTAGATGGTAGAAACCTGTGTGCCCCCAAATCCCACCTTTTTTTTAATGGGAAAGGAGTTTGTCCCCTCATGATTAATTGAATTGAGCTCCACAGGGTTTAGAGCAGGGGTCCCCAACCCTCAGTCCGTGGACTGGGCCATGGCATGCCAGTAACTGGTCCACACAAACAAGCAAAGCCCCATCTGCGAGATGCAAGCAGCACACAAAACCACGCCCCCTCTGGTCTGCGGAAAAACCTCTCTCTGCGGAACTGGTCCTGGTGCCCAAACGGTTGGGGACCTCTGGTTTAGAGATTGTATTTCTCTACTGCTGCACAATTCTATTTCTTTGGGACTTCCATAGTCCTAAACTTGTTTTATTAAGTTGATAGATTATCCTTACATTTCCCCCCCTAATCCAATCATTATTATTCAGTTTGTTAATCAACACAGACATCCCACACAATATTACTGTGTTTGGGAATATTTTTTTCATTAGATTGTTGCTTTTTCATTTTTTAATAATGTTTTCCATATTTTTCCCTCCATCCATTAATATATCTGCCCAAAGGGAACTAGTTGGTAATCTCCTTACCTGGGAAAATTAATCTCTGTCCCTTGATTTAAAGCTGAGCTTATTTCCAGCTGAGCTAACTGAGCCCAGGAGGTTAAATGGTTTAACCATAATTGAGATTAGACATCTTAACATTGCTTCTTTGGTCTCTTGACTCTTTGAATGATTAGACCACACAAGATCTGCTATAAGTTGCAAGGCCATGTACTTTATGTTTCAACTAGCTGTACCCGGCCACGCGTTGCTGTGGCTCAGTCTGGTTAAATGGAAAAGAAAGAAAAGAGAAAGCGCACGTTTGTAATATGTTTAATTTCACAATGCTTGTGGGTATACAACATACGTCCAACAGATGGCGCTGTTTTTCAAAAAAAGCATGTTTTTACCTGTCACAGGTGTGACATCTATATAATAGTAGGTATATAAAAACACGCGCGTATTCAAATGCAATGTTGTGTCAAAATTTCAAAGCAATCGGTGAAGAACTTTCAGAGATTTAAGATTTTGAACAAACGAACATTTACATTTTTATTTATATAGAATAACGACTTCTTTCTTGAAAAGAAGGGAAGCTTCTAGATGAAACGAAAACAAATGAAAATATGTCAGCTCTTTTGCATCTTGCATCCTAAAAAAGCACAGTAGAATTGAACTACAAGGTGTTTTTTGTTTTGTTTTGTTTTTTAAATCCTGGATGGATGGCTTAAGAGCTGCATCTGGAGATGTGCTATCGAGTGGGAAAAAAATCTGGCAACATTCTATACCAAACAGTCCCAGAAAAAAAAAAAAGCTGTGGTAAACACTGCAAAGGCTGCATCCAAGAAAGTGTGTAGCACCTTGCAGAAATAGAAGTACATCTTTGGATTTTGGTTCTGTGCTGGTGCAAAGATTGTGAACTAAGTAAAAAAAGAGGGAGGTAATGCCGAGTGACACTTTTGCTTTATTTGTTTCTTTTCCTCATTTGTAAAGGCAGTGGGGAGGTAGCATAAAGTGGAATAACAAGAAATGGGGACCTAGGAATTCCTCCAGGAGGGGAGCAAGAGGGGAAAAAAGAAGAAGGGGAGGAATGAGAGGCTTTCTTTATTTATTTTTTATTTATTTATATTTGAATTTATATCCCGCCCTTCTCCCGTAGGACTCAGGGCGGCTGACAATCTATTTAAAATACATACAAAACAATACAAATTTAAAATTAATTAAAAAGAATATTAAATATTTGTCGAATTTAAAATATAATTAAA
>NW_015386201.1:366118-377856 GCF_001527695.2 Protobothrops mucrosquamatus | reverse complement strand
AAAATTTGGAAAAACACCCCTCTAAGAAGACCCGTAGTCTTTTTCTTCTTAGATCCCTCTGTGCTGAGTGCCACCTCTCTGGGTTCCAGATCCCTTCATCGAGGCCGGCCCTTAGAATGAATTTGGGCCATACCTGCGCGATGGGGGAGTCGCGCAGGGCCAGCAGTTCCCTCCTTGAATACAGTCCGTCATGTTGGAGTTAGGGATTCCCCCCCCTTTAAAACCAGAATTTGCATGCTTGTTACATGTACAGGGGTCTCTCCTTTCTTCCCCGTTCTTCTTAAACAATGCAGGCACTTGACTTACAACTACAACGGAGCTTGGAGTTTTGATCATTAGTCAATGTGGTTGTTAAGTGAGGCACCCAAGTGACCACCTTGCTCAATGATCGCGAACTGAGTTCTCCCATTGCAATCATTAAGCAACCGTGAGGGGTACTTCGGGGTAAGAGAGACCCTGGGAGGCCAGGTGCCCATTGACATGCAGAAATCTGCTGTGGATCAGGAGGCCTACCAGCCTGCAAAGCCTCTACCCCAGTGATGGCGAACCTTTTAGAGACCGAGTGCCCAAACTGCAACCCAAAACCCACTTATTTATCGCAAAGTGCCAGGGCTGCATCAGCATTGGGGGGGGGGTGGCCCACTGGGTGGGCATGGCTACAGTGGTCACGGCAGACTGGGTGAGCGTGGCCGGGGCCAGTCCCTCGCCATCTCTGGGGCATCCCCGGGGGGGCCAATGCCGCTTGCTCGCTCACTTCCTGCCCTGTCGCTTCCAAAAGCCATGTGCTAGCTACTCTGGCGAACTCTGCTGGGGCAACGGTGTGCGTGCCCACAGAGAGGGCTCTGAGTGCCACCTCTGGCACACACCACTGCTCTACCCACTCCACCATGCCCAGTTTTGAGTTCCTTTTTATTGCTTTGCAACAATTCTCATGATGGTTTGGAAGGCTCCTCTAAATCATGTAAGGGGGCCTTCTGAACCACTGTGAAAACATTGGTTTGGAAGTGAACATACTAGTGGAGATGTCATTCTGAAAGGCTCTGAACTTCAACATTTCAGAACACATAGGCCCAAAGCCTTTTTTTTTTAGTGTTTTGTCATCTAGAATCCATTTCTTTTGCTAGCATTTTTCTGCTCTCCAGAGGAGAAAACACTAGCAAAGCTGGCATTCTGAAAGGCTGGAAGAATTCAAAAGCCAGTAGGGAATGTTGCAAAAAAAAAAAAAAAAAAGCAATCACATGATCGCAGAGTACTTGGCAACTGGTAGCAAATGCGGGCAGATTGCCAAGTGCTGGAAATGCGGTCGTGTGACCAGGAGGAGGACAGCGCAACATTGTTAAACGACGATCATAGGTTGAGGACTACTTGTATTCAATTCACGCACAGTGGAAAACATGGTAAAAAATGGGGAAAAAAGCAAAGAAAAAAAGAACAAAGCAAAACTACAGTATTGCTCTTTCTTTCCTCTGGATTGATGAAGGACACTTTAATTTCTTAGGAAAGAGGCAGAAAACAGTGCCACTTTTACAGGAACTAAAGAATCTCAGAAACTTTGGGCACAGGATTTGGCCAGCCTTTAGCAAAAATTCTTGTGTTTGCAGAGGATCACCTCTTTATTCAACTGTGAGGAATGCAGTGGGCATCCACAGATCACTTCCTGAAGTGTTAAAACCATATTTCCCAGGATTCTCGGTCAGCATAAGCTGTTGGTCATGATGACTGGGAATCTTAGAAGTTATAGTCCCAGGACACGTGGAATTTTCCTGGTCTGGAAAAAGCTACAGAAGAAAAACAAGACTTGAAGAGTTTACTTTCAGTGTAGTCTCTGTTCTATTATTATTCAATAAAATAAAATAAAATCTTTTTAAAGTTTGTTTTTGCAATTTTACAGGAGAATTACGGGAGTGTCTAAAGACATAATAACATTGCACAAATGCTCAAATGCCTAACAGAAGTCTGTTTTTAAAAAATGTCATATAATAGCTAAATGATGGGATTAGGTAGCCCTTTATAAAAAAAATTAAAAGCATTTATACCCTATTTTATTTGACTTTTACAACCATAATGATTTTGTAATGGATGCCTAAGCCAAGACAATAGCAGTCTGGAGACCTCTAATCTCCTGTCCCAGGGTCCTCTGAATCTGTCCTCTATAAAAGCTTGTTAGATCCTGCTGCTCCCTTCTATCTTCCTAACCAAAATAGCTCTATATTAAGCAACAGTTCTGGCTCCCCAGAGATTATTTTTAAATATCATCTTCATCGCTATCACTATCACCACCTTCACCTCCACCATTATTGTCCTATGCTGTTTATTATATGAATGATGTAACAAGTTCTTCACTTGCCTTGGCCTTCCACTTCTTGGCAATTTTATCTTCACCATCTCTCATGGAGAGTGTCATGGAATGTGTGGATGAACAGATGCTGCTTAGGGAATGATCAGACAAGAGCCCATGGTCACTTAATGGTCAGAGAAAGAAACTTGGGAAGGCGCACCTTAATTGATCAGGTGGCAGGAAGTTTGTCCCTTCAGACTTGCAAGATTTTGTTAATGTAGCCTTACAATAAAGTAGAATTAGCTCATCTAGTCATGTTTCTTGTTTGGTTTACCTAGGAGGACTAATAAGAGAGAGGTATTAATCATCTGCTTTTACCACCTCAGTTCACTGATTCTGGATTATAATTTTAGAATGATCAAGGTTTTAGTCCCCGGCAGTGTCAGATGTTGGGGTGATGTGATTCTGAACATGACTGGAGAGTCATATCTTACCTAAGAGAATATGGATTGAGGTCTGAGTCTTTGTACAAGCAGCCTTCCTTCACAAGTTACCTTTGAATGTGAGTAGTATTAAAAGTTTTCAGTTAATTAAAAGCTGCAAGATTGCATAGTCAGACGATCATGATAAAAATGGGAAGGATGGGGGTCTGTAAAATAAAAATTTAATTTGGTTTTAAAAAAGAATGGCCATTTATTAACAAACCTCGAACCCTGATCTATATGTACATTGTTAAGTCACTTTGAGGTTAGCATATTCTTTTAAGTAACAGGCCAAATTCAATGCTGCAAAACCACTACTATTGTAATAGTTAAAGCATTGTGGAAGTTCATCATTGAAACCTCTGACCTCAGGCACAACTGAAATCCTGTTTAAGGCAAAATAATGCCATCTGGCACTAGAAACATTGAGGAAGGGAGAAATAGAAAAAAAAGCAAACTTTATCTAAGCAGGAAGAGGTGGGTTAGAAGAGTGAAATCAGGGGTGAGCAGTGTCCTACCTACAAATACTTAGTTATGTAACTTTAACTGTTTACAGTATGAATATGATTTGCACAACTCAATTAGCATTTAATACATATTTTTGTTTATCTGGCGGGGGGGGATTTTTTTATCATCATCATTATCTCACTCTGTGGTTTATTATATGACTAGCAAAATATTATGTTGGCTTGAATTGGATAAAAGGCCAGGCCAAAATGAGTGATTCAGATGCAATTGGGTGATTGACTATGTTCCATCAAGTCAGTGTTGACTCTTATGATCACATATATTTTGTCTCTGATCAGGTGCAATACCAAGTCATTCATCTAAAACTTAGATTTACCGATAAAGAAGAACATCTGTAGCTCAGGGCTGAAATGAGGAGTCCTTGGTGCTCTCTGAGCTTTGTTGTGTTCTGGCAGACATTTCATTACCCAAACTAGGTAATATTTTCTAGTTTGGGTAATGAAATGAGTGCAAGAGAACAACCAAGCTCAGAGAGCACCAAGGACTTTTCAAAACTTAGACTTGTATGTTTCTTTTTCTCTACTTCATGTCAGGACATCTTCCCTCCTTTTTATTGTTTCATTATTTTGCAGTGTCTGAACAATCCAAACAATTTTTTGGGTGTACTGTAAAAAATTAGAGATTAATCCTAACACATTCCTGAAGGCATCACCTGCCCTAGGCAAATTGCATTAACTTATCTTGAAAAAAAAATTCATTATCATCTACAGTAAAACAGACTAGATAAGAGATTATAATAATTTTCTTAAATTAATCTTATAATAGGCTGATAGGCTGACATGTATAGGAAAACATCTAGGGAACAGGAGGAATAAAAAAGTAAATAAAAAAAGTTAGGATGGCAGCCACAATGGTTAAACAAAACTCCACAGAGCTCCAGTTAGCAGTTGCAGCCACCATCCTGACTTTTTTTTTGATTCTCTCCTGAGGACATCCAGTTAAATATCTAAATGCAGATCAACTTGTTTTTGCACCAATGGATTGGGTTGTATAAGAAGGCAGTCATTCATGTCCTAGTCATCTTGTGATGGGACTCTGTGTGGAATGTGCTCTACACAGGGCTGTCCTTGAAGAGTATCTGGAAACTCTATTGGTCCAGAATACAGTAACATAGGCAGCGATGGGCATGCCACAGTATACCTATGTGACCTCACTCTCTGAGCTGCAATGGTTGCCAGTGAGCTTCTGAGTGCAATTCACTATGCTTGTTATCACCCACAAAGCCAGGATATTTGAGGAGCTGCCCTACATTCTATGGTTTTTGTCTATTCAGTAATATTGGGTAGAGCTGGCGCACTTTGGGTCCCATTAATTAAACACTGCCATCTATCAGGATCCAGGAAGCATGTCTTCTCTGTCTCATCACCTGCCCAGAGATCAATATGGCCCCCCTCCTAATGGTATTCCGGAAGTCTTTAAAAACTTGGTTGTTCTTCCAGGCTATGTTGAATGTGATTTTTTTTGTAGTATAAGGAGTTTGTTTGCTTCCTTTACATAATGTTTCTTATTTTTTTACAAATGTAAGCTGCCCAGAATAGGGTCTCTTTTTAACTAACTAACTAACTAACTAACTAACTAACTAACTAACTAACTAACTAACTAACTAACTAACTAACTAACTAACTAACCAACCAACCAACCAACCAACCAACCAACCAACCAACTAATCAACCAGCCAGCCAGCCAGCTATTTCTGAACCCACTAGTACTCTCACTATGAAAAACAGAGGGAATATTTAAGGAAGAATAGAGGCACACATGTTCCCAAAGTATGGATATTGTTTTCATAACCACCCAACAAGATGGTTAAAAATGTAAGACAGTAAAGGCCTCATCACTGCACAGTGATTTTAATCTTGATTTCCTCAGTCCGAGTCCACTCCCTTTTTCTTCAGTTCTAGAACTAAAAAAAACCCCTTCATTTGGGTTAAAAATGTTGAAGAAGCGAAAACAAAATCTTTTCATAATAAATTCATGTTTATTTCTCTACTCTTTTAGTTGGTGTCTAGGTGTATAATTATGTCTGCCTTTCATCAGTTGAGTTAAATTAAATTGCATTCCAAAATATTTTAATTCTATACTTTCATATTTCAGTTGAATATTTTTCCTGTTGTTATTAAGCATCTGGCTTAGCCAGTAAACCCAGGAAAAGGGGGATAAAGTTGGCAGATTAAAAACATCTCCAATTCATCTTCTAAAGAAATTCGTGGCATATTTTACAGCAATTAAATATAGAGGGGCATTTCATTTAAAATATTTAATCTGCTGTGTTTTGATATAGATTTCCATCTTTTTCAAATGTAAGAGGTGATATTGTTTGGTTAAACATTTATTAAAGTATCAGGCATTGCAATTCACATGGTATAATCTTAGTTAATTATATCTTGAGGCACTTCAAATGAAAGTATCATGTATTTTACTAAAGGCTTTAGATGATATAGATAATTAAGGCATTTTAAGTACACAACAGTTTATATTTAATGTTTACAATTATTCTCAGGAAATAAAGTTAGTTTGCAATATTATAATTAGACAAAATATATTTTAATTGCATTTGTTATCAGATTAATTTTTTTCTTTTTTCTTTTTCTTTTAAATTTCTTCTTTCCATTAATGTAAACATCTATAAAAAAGATTTTTGATTATTTTCTTCACAATTCTTGCTGAAAGTAACTGAAACTAGCAAATTAATTCATAGATTACAGAGTGAAACCACAACCAATGCTTGTTCACCAAGTCATGGTTTAAGATGATTTATTTACTCTAGCCTGATATATAAATCAATAGCTCCACACTAAGTTTGGCAGAGAGTACTTCATGAGTCTATAAAATCAGAAGAGGGATGTATCTAAAATAATATTTTAGAATTTCTTTTGTGCTTCCATAATTTTTTAAAGAGGTTTCTTACAAAGTTTGTCCTGCAATCATGATGTACTAGCTTTGGGAACCACAATAATGCTTTTAGTAATGGTTTGACAATTAAAAAAGCATTGTTTGGCATTATTTTACACTGTTACCTAGCAAGACACACACACACACACACACACACACACAAATCTTAATTATACTTACACAGTTAATTACACAATTTTATGTGACAGTTAAAATAGACCACAATATGAAGTGCCTTATATGATGTTCAGAGCTAAGATTCTCTATATATCCCATGCAGAGAACATTGAACATTCCTTTTTATAATTTATAATGAGTTATGTGACCACCATATTGTTTTATCAATCATTGGATGCATTGGAATATTTTCAGGGAATACCATTTGCCTGCAAGGAATAGAAAAAGTAATAGAACATGAAGAAGCTAAAGTGCTCTGGGATTTTAAAATTCAGACAGATAAGCATCTATCAGATAACACCCTAGATTTACCAATTGTGGATAAGAAAGACAAAAAACTTTGGATAGTGGACTTTGCAGGACCTGGGCACAGTAGAATAGAAGCGAAAGAACTGGAGAAAATCACAAACTATAAAGAGAAGTAGAACTGCAGAAGTTGTACTGCATGTTGAAGTAGAATGACTGTGGCAAAAGACAGCAAAGATAATACTAATAGTAAAAAGGCACCTTGGTTGCATCATCTGAAGACCATCGGCACTGACAAAAATACTATTAGTCAATTGCAAAAGACAGCTTTACTTGGAACAGCTTACATCCCATGACAATATGTTTTATACCATTAAATATCCACATCTGCCTATGCCAGATCCTTGGGAAGGACTAGATTGTTGGATAAAAATACCAAATCCAGTCTAAACATCTGTCTGACTATGTGACCAACCACAATTTTAATGGAAAAAAGAAGTCAACGTTGAAGTCCTTCATAAGTGAGGTTAGGGTGGTTTATGGAAATCTAGAAGATCAAGGATATGGTGTAATGGATAGAGAAAAGACAGCAGTGCTATTCATGATGAATGCATTAAGGCCTTGAAGTAACTCATGATGAATGATGATTCATAAATGCAAAGCAAAAAACTGGACAGATTAGTCAACTAATGTTTTTTGTTTATTTAAAAAAATGTTATCCTAAGGAATATTCACAATAGTTAAGACAAATGCAGCATCTCACTAGCAGAAATTTTGAAGGATGATTTCCAGATGTTTGAAAGCTCAGTTTGGCAGTAATAAAAGAAATACTGAAGCACATACTGGTTTCATGGAGAAAAAAAAAAAGAAATAAAGTGAAGTCCTGATGGAAGAAGCATGGAGCTCTGACAGACTGGCATAATTTGCAGAACATGACAAACTATGGAACATATGAAGACAGTAGGAGCCAACAGTGTAATGTGGCTGCCCAGAAGATGTTGACTCTCAGAACTATAATTCATACTTGATCATAGAGAATTGAACACATACTGTATAATTGCAAGTCTATTTTTATTCATCCCTTTCATCAAAAATGTAGGCTGTCCACTTCGTCAAATGCTGCCAATGCTAAGTTATCCTTTGATTTAAGACTAGACTGAATCCTACCCTTTATGTTCAGGAAATTCTTTATCTCCCAGAAGAACAGGTTTTTATGTCTCTTTTGTCAACTCCCCCCACATCCCCCTTGATCACCTAACATTTCCTAGAAGCTTTATGAAGCAGGACAGTCCTCTGAGCATGCAAACTCACAACAAAATCTTTTTTTTTAAGTAAAGGAAACAGTCAAACAGCACACACTCTTCTCCTGCAAAATGAAACATTATAATATATAAATTCCAAAGCACCAAAAGCTACCCCCTAAATAGTTATTGTGGACAATCATTCAAAATTGAGAGTGACAACTCAGTTCTTTCTGTGACTTCTCCTTTTCACTTCCTGTCTCTCAAAGACTTTAAATCTCTCAGTGTCAACTCCTGGCATGCAATTTTCATCCCTCATATCATATATCTTCCCTTTATTGAGGTCTGTTGCATAGTGAAATTACTGTAACTCTCCTACTAAATGCATTTTACTGATGACAAGCCCAGGATGGTACACCAGAAGCTAGGAAATTTTGATTCTTAAAAAAAAAAAAAAAANTAATAATAATAATAATAATAATAATAATAATAATAATAATAATAATAATAATAATAATAATAATAATAATAATAAAGTTGGAAGGGACCTTGGAGGTCATCTAGTCCAACCCCCTGCTCAGGCAGGAACCCTACACCATTTCAGACAAATGGCTGTCCAGTCTCTTCTTAAAAACTTCCAGTGTTGGAGCGTTCACCACTTCTAGAGGCAGGTTGTTCCACTGATTAATTGTTCTCACTGTCAGGAAATTTCTCCTTAGTTCTAGGTTGCTTCTCTCTTTGGTTAGTTTCCATCCATTGCTTCTTGTCCTGCCTTCAGGCACCTTGGAGCATAGCTTGACTCCCTCTTCTTTGTGGCAGCCCCTGAGATATTGGAACACTGCTATCATGTCCCCCCTCGTCCTTCCCTTCGTTAAACTAGACATACCCAATTCCAGCAACCGTTCCTTATATGTTTTAGTCTCCAGTCCCCTAATCATCTTTGTTGCTCTTCTCTGTACTCTTTCTAGAGTCTCGGCATCTTTTTTACATCGTGGTGACCAAAACTGGATTCATAAATGAGATAGGCTTGAAGAAGAAATGCAAGGACAGTTATATAAACACTAGCTTGGCCGTGAAAGGTGATTAGGCGAGAAGGAAACTCAGAACTGCCTCACCTTGATTTTCTTGGGCATAGTGATAGAGATGATGAATCTCTGTGAGGCTTTTAAGATTTTATTATTATATTCTATAAAGTAGAGATCTGGAATTGGTTTCCTGCCCTAGCTTATCCCGGAGGGCTGACAGAGAGCTTATAGGGAAAATATTTTTTTAAAAATCCCCAGGGCATTTATCTGAAAGAGACAATTAGGGAGAAACTTAGAATACAAGCAGATTTTGTATTCCTTCTAGGGCCAGCTCTAACTGGAACACGGTGATCAGTCAGGTGTTCTGTGTTTAGTTATCTGACATGTGTTAAATAACTATTCTATCTGATCCAATTCTGTGCTTTTCTGAAAACAAGACTGATTTTTTTCACCCAATAATTCTCTTTAGAATTCGGAGGGTTTTCTTGGATCAGTTGAAAATATGGCAATAGAGATAGATATCTTTTTCACTGTAATCTTTCTAATTAGCAATACTTTTCAGCGGAATAAGAATTCCAGGCTGTGTTCCTTTTGGATAAATGTGATACTTTAAGGGTTACTGTATGGGTATACTTCAGTTAACCATGGCAATTGGGATTGGAATTTCTGTCACTAAATGTCAGGATGGTAAAATATGACGTCACCCGAACCCATCGCTTATCAACAGCAATTCTGACACTTCCCAGTTGCCACCTTTAAGCAAATCCAGTGTGGTCGTTAAGTGAAGATGTCATGTGGTCACCATTTTCAACTTTCCCTGCTAGCTTCCCCATTAACTTTGCTTGTAGGAAGCTGGCAAAAAGGTTGCAAATGGTGATCATATGATCCGGGGACATTGTGACGACTGGAACTTCAAGGACCGGTATAAGTACCAATCATTCAATGGCATTGCCCATGTGAATATTTGCTGAATGTTAAGTGAGGACTACCTGTAGTTACCCTTAATGAAGGATACCTGGTTTTCTAACATACATAAATGAATCACTCTGAATTCCTGATTCATTCTCCCCAGTCATAATTTTATATATTAGCTGTTTTATTGTAGCATTTGCCTCATAACTGTAGATGTAGAGAAATACTGTACTACTTTAAATAGTATACTCATGCCCCCATACTGTTGCTAGCACATTTTTGACTAATTTTTCTTGCATGCACAGCTTTGTTTATTAGTTCCCTTCCACAAAGATAAATGATCTCCTGTGTCCTTCTGCATCACAACTGGGAAAATTTGCTTTAAAAACACAAGCCTCAATAGTGTAATTCTGCAGTAAAGTTTATTATTTTATCCATTACAAAGTATTTATAAACATCCCAATACTTGAAACAATAATATACTAAACATTAGCTTCAGTGAAAAATTATAGGGAGTGGATACCTTAACATATCATTGCAAAATATTATTTTGTTTTCGATGTCTGCATTAAATAATTTTGCTGAACAGTAAACAGTAGCCTACTGTATTTATTTATAATAATAATACCATGGTTCATATATTTTGGAGATTAATTTTTTTTTATTATGGTGAAAATGTTGAACTAAAAGAAAATAAAAATTGATATTTTGGGGAGAAAGATAAATAACCTCAGACATGCTAATAATGCTACTTTGATGGCCGGAAGTGAGGCAGACTTAAGGAATCTCTTGTTGAAGGTGAAACAACAATGCAAAAGATAGATTGCTAATCAATATTTTTAAAAAAGCTAGACTTATTTCAGGAGGCAATGAAAATGAGTGCAAATAGACAAAACAAAATGGAGTATTTTCCTAGACTGAAAAATGTACAGATCTAGACAGATCGAAACAACACATCAAAGTGCAAAGACATCACATTGACATCAAATATTAAGACCATGGTTCCCCAAGTTGTAACACATAGCTGGATCATCAGAAACCTCGGACAAATAAAAACTGGTGCCTTTGAACTGGGATGGTGGAGAAAATTGTTGGGAATGCTTGGATTGCAAGAAGACTAAGTCCTTCAATCCTAAGTGAAATAAAACCAGATGAAGTAACTCTTTTGGGTGCATAATGAGAAGATCAGAGTCACTGGTAGAAAAGCTGATGTTTAGGAAAAGGCAAAGAAGAACACAGGGTGACTAGATGTTATCACTGATGACACAAAGGTAAGTGGGTTACAAGATTTCAAAGAATCAGTTTGCAGAGAGTATCCTGGTGAAATGATGATGTCCATTGGTCTTACAAAGACCAAGATGATTGAGTGATGGGACACTATTAACAAAACTATTATCTACAGTTTGTGTCTGGATTACAAAGAATGCATAATATGCTCATTGCTTCTGCCCTACTTTGATTATTTTTAAATTTTTATTTATTTATTTTAAATGCATACATGTGCATAAGCAAATACATTACAGTTTAGTAAAGCAATTTGATAGATATATTTAGCAGAACATCCAGATTCAGCCATAGTTTCATTCCATACAGCATTAACCTTGTGAACTCTCAAGCTTCCTCCTTCCATTATATATTCAAGATGGACAGTATTTAATATTTATTTGCTATATATATGTAGGGGTGTGGGTCTATACATATGTTGTACATAGTATGTTTTAGGTGTATGTCATGTATGTGTTTCACTTTGAGAATGGGCAACTACATTTCATTTTTGATGTGTGCCGTTGTGCCCACAGTAAAAAAAAAATGACAATAAAGGTTATCTTATCTTATCTAATGTGTAGACAAGCATACTATTTCTAATAATTATGGCAGAGAGATACTGAATGATGGAGATTGGGGAAATGATAAATTTGATTATAAATTTAAAATGCACTGAAAGCTTCAAGCTGGT
>NW_015386201.1:361846-366029 GCF_001527695.2 Protobothrops mucrosquamatus | reverse complement strand
CAACTACATTTCATTTTTGATGTGTGCCGTTGTGCCCACAGTAAAAAAAAAATGACAATAAAGGTTATCTTATCTTATCTAATGTGTAGACAAGCATACTATTTCTAATAATTATGGCAGAGAGATACTGAATGATGGAGATTGGGGAAATGATAAATTTGATTATAAATTTAAAATGCACTGAAAGCTTCAAGCTGGTTAAAAACTTTGATATTTAATTTAGTTTTGCTTCTGCTTCTAGCTACCTAGTTGTTTTCCTGGTTTTCTGTAAAACTAAATCAGATTTTACCAGAAATTTCTCCCTAATGTGAGAAAACACTGTATTGTCTGCCAAGTTAGAAATAGCAATAATTTCCCTTGATGCAGCAAAATATTGTCTTGTGGTTTCCTTTGCTACAATTTTAAATCTGACATAAAAATTTTCTTTAACGTACATAAAGCTGTCCTACATTTATTATTTGCAACTGGCAAATTATATTCTCTGAATGTTTGCACTCAAAGCACTGGAAAGGTATTCCTGCTGCTTTTCCTTTGGAAGATCCACATCATGAATAGTTTGTGTATCACTTTCAGAAATTCTAATTTCAGTAATAAACTGAATCCCAGACTTGGACAGAAATGGTGGAATTGGAGTGGTGGTTGGATCGATGTAACAATAAACTTTGCTACATTAATAGTACAGGTATGCAAAATAAAGACAACAATGCATTCTCTCTCTCTGTCTCTCTTTGTGTGTGTGTGTGTGCATGCACGTGCGTATGGGTTACTCTGAGCCAGTTTTTGACCCTTGGCAACTGCCTGGACAAGTTCCTGCAGTTTTCTTGACAAGGTTTTTCAGAAGTGGTTTGCCACTGCCTGCTTCTTATGGATGTATACTATATTTCCATATTAGAAGCACTCAAGCACCTTGTCACTTGTACATAAGTAAATATCCCAGCAGAGAATAAATAATAATTTGGGATGGGTTTTTTTTCTCCCTTAAGCCTGGTTAAGAACTCTCTAGTTGTCGTTTTTCAAGGGATGCTGACGACAATGTACAAAACCCATCAGAACAGAAAGGGAAAGTAAGGGAACAGAGAATACAGAAATCTCTGTCTCGCACGATAGCGGAGGGACCCGGTAGTTGGCAATGCAAGGATGGAGAGAGTTTGTAAAATTGCACAAAGGAGGTAGGCCCCAGTGCACCTCTGCAGTAGAGATATTGTGGCTGGCTTGCATAGATAGGGGAAAGTAGGCATATATGTATATATCTCTCTCTGGGTGAGCCTGCGTGCATGTATCCAAGTGTTTTTCTTTTAAATGGGCAAAGTTTGTTTGAATCTGCTGGTACCAAGGAGACCTCCCCTACATGTTGAGCCTGCCAGCTTGATAATTTTTCCTGTACATTCCCACACAGGTGCCTGGAAGACCGTCGGAGTCTGGGTTTATCTCACTTCTACTTAATTAATGGTAGGAGTGAATACTGTGGGTTTTCCAGGATGGCAAGAATAGAGTAGCAGGATCTGGTGGCATGGAAGGAGCAGGGTGACCTACGAAAGGACAATATTTTATTTTATTTTTTATTTTCTTTTATTTCTTTTATATTTTTTATTTTATTTTATTTTTTATTTTATTTTTATTTTATTTTATTTTATTATTATTTTTTATTTATTTTACTTTATTTTATATTTTAGTTCCTTTCCTTTCCTTTTATTTTATTTTATTTATTTTACTTTATTGTTTTATTTTATTTTATATTTTAGTTCCTTTCTTTTTATTTTATTTTATTTATTTTACTTTATTATTTTGCTTTATTTTATTTTATTTCATTTTATTTTTATTTTATTTTTTGCTTTCCTAACATGAGTGGAAGAATGAAAGAATAGAGGAATTTAGATAAGATAAGATAAGATAAGATAATCTTTATTGTCATTTTTATACTGTGGGCACAATGGCACACATCAAAAATGAAATTTAGTTGCCCGCTCTCAAAGTGAAACATATACATGACACACACCTAAACATACTATGAACAACTATGTATAGACCCACATCCCTACATATACGTAGCAAATAAATATTAAATATTGTTCATCTTGAATATATAACAGAAGGAGGAAGCTTGAGAGTTCGCAAGGTTAATGCTGTATGGAATGAAACTCTGGCTGAATCTGGATGTTCTGCTTCGGGTACCACGAAGCCTTCTCCCAGAAGGTAACAAGGAAAACAGGTTGTGAAGAGGATGTGTAGTGTCCCAGATAATCTTACGGACCCTGCTCAAGCAGCACTTCTGTGCTATGTCCTGGATGGGAGGGAGGGAACTGCCAATGATCTTTTCGGCCATTCTCACCACTCTCTGCACCGCCTTCCTGTCTGAAGCAGTGATGCTTCCAAACCAGACTGTGATGATGTATGACAGGATGCTCTTGATTGTCCCCCTGTAGAAAGTGGTCAGGATAGGGGAAGGAAGATGTGCTTTTCTCATGTGGCGCAGAAAATGCAGGCGCTGCTGTGCCCGCTTCACCAGTTTCTCACTGTTGAGTGACCAAGTCAGCCTACTCGTTAGCTGCACACCCAGGAATTTGATGCTGGTAACCATCTCCACAGGTGAATCATTTATGCACAGAGAAGTGTGGCTGTGCCTGCCTTTTCTGAAATCAACAATGATCTCTTTGGTTTTTCCGGTATTTAAAACTAGGCTGTTTTCCTTATACCAGTTCACCAACCCTTCAACCTCCTTGCGGTAAGCTTCCACCTTGTCATCCTGAATAAGGCCCACTACTGTTGTTTCATCTGCAAACTTCACAATATGGTTGGTGGCAAACCTAGCACAACAGTCATGGGTCAACAGGGTGAACAGCAGCGGACTTAAGACACAGCCCTGAGGAGAATCTATTTGATGCTTTCCTAGCATGAGTGGAAGAATGAAAGAATAGAGGAATTTACCAGTGGTAAATATCATCTGAACAGAATACCTTGACAGCATCATTGCCAAAACTAAAATGTACTGTAGATTGACATCTGCAGGGACTTGGTGCACCCTGAGCTTGGTTGTTTTCTTGCAGACATTTCTTTACCAAATTAGGTAACATTGTAAGTGCTAGCAGGGAGTGGAGTTCGTTCTCATTTTATATACTAGTGGATTGGGAGATCAATTGGTGGGAGTGATCTTGGTCAGAGGTCCTCAACCGTTTGGGCACCAGGGACCGATTCTGTGGAGAAAGGTTTTTCGGTGGACAGGAGGGCGCATGGTTTTGTGTGCTGCCTGCATCTCGCGGATAGGGCTTTGCTTGTTTGTGCAGAGTGGTTGCTGGCATGCCGTGGCCTGGTACTGGTCCGTGGTTCCTTGATTAGAGTGTTGCTTGCTGTTTGCTTGTTTATCTGAGTTGGTTGACATCTTGACAGCAATTTTTAAACCCATCTTTATTGTTAGCCAGTTTTGAGGTGAGAGTCAAGCAGCTTCAGGATGTTGCACAGAACTCACTTTTGTGAGTTTAGCCACTGTCAAGGGGCCTTGGTGAGTTTTTTTTTGGGGGGGGGGTGTCATTAAATGTTAAATAAGGCAGGCCAGGGAGAGCAAAAAGGGTCAATTGGAACTAGAAGAATAGATGATGAGATGCATTGTAAAAATCCTGAAGAATGTGGGTTAGATAATCCATTTGCATAAAGGGGAAGTTATTATGGTATGAATGATAAAAGGAATGGAAATGTTGTGGAACTGAGATAATTTGGAGTAAATTGAATTATAATAATGAATTATATCCCTTATATTATCTGAGCAAAGATATAGGCTGAAGACGCTGAGGCCAGGATGAAAAATGTTAGGCAAATGTTACACAAATTAAATGTATACATGTACAGTATCTCAAGAGCTGAAAACCATAGTAATAATTGTCAGCACACAATTCCCTTCCAACAATACCACACAAGCTGGATTGCCCTTCTTGGCATCCCTTAAGAATTTTGGAGGAAATTCTTACCTTTTCCCCTACCCCCCACTCCCAATTCCAGCAATTTCCCATCAATTTGTCTCCATCCTTCCTGAGTTAAATTAAGGGAAATGAAGAACTCAGCCCCGCATTATGTGGATTATCTTTTCTGTGTTAAGGATTACCTTCAAGGAAGAAAACAACTCTTTCATTTTAAGGAAGTTTACCAACTTTGTTATGTGTAGCTATGATCTGGTGGGATAGTGTTCTGTTTT
>NW_015386201.1:359487-361455 GCF_001527695.2 Protobothrops mucrosquamatus | reverse complement strand
TTCCAGCAATTTCCCATCAATTTGTCTCCATCCTTCCTGAGTTAAATTAAGGGAAATGAAGAACTCAGCCCCGCATTATGTGGATTATCTTTTCTGTGTTAAGGATTACCTTCAAGGAAGAAAACAACTCTTTCATTTTAAGGAAGTTTACCAACTTTGTTATGTGTAGCTATGATCTGGTGGGATAGTGTTCTGTTTTTGCTTGTCCAAAACAACTGTTAGTGGCTCCCTGGTGGGGCTTCAAAAGCATTTTTGCTCTAGTAAAGGATTTAAAATTCATTCCCCCCCATTAGTTATTGTTGTTGGTGATGACTGTAATAAAAAGCAACTGCAACAATGCCCCCAGCCCCCAAGCTTAGTAAAATGTAAGCTGCATGTAAAATGCTGTTAGATGCAAATCTCAAAATATAACTTTGAACTAGTTACAGTTTTCAGGCCCAAACTAATTATGACACATTGCACATTATTGCCAATATTGTTTAAAATCAAAATTGGCTTGGAACATATGCAGGCTGGAATGAAGCATGAGAAAACTGTTTTTCTTCATTTCTTGAAAATTACCATTCCAAGCACCCTTAAAAAGGATTATTAATATTGTTCATCTTGTTTCAAGAACTTTCTTAGGTTTTTTTTTACACTACCGATTAAAAAACTAACAGAAACTAATAATTAACAGCAGGAAAAATTAAAGAGAGAACAAAACCATAAGTACAAAAAGAAAAAGAAATATAAAGAAGCAACTTCTGATTTTCTTTTACAAAAGTTGTAAATATAAATTTAAATTGGCTTCTTGCTCCAAGGTTATGTTGAAAGAAAAATCTTCATCAGGGTCCAGTTCAAGCTGGGAATAATCAAAATGGAGACTGCTTTAGAAAGAAGGTTGCAGTTTATTGAAGAGGAGAGCCAGACAGAAAGATGGCTCTGGAAAAGACTGACTACATGGAGCAGAGTGGTAGGCTTTTATACCTTCTGGGGCTCTTGAGGTTGTTTCCTGTTCCTGTTTGAGACTTTGTATTTCCTGTGTCATGTACTTTGACCTGAGTCTGAGTGTGCCTTTGTGGTATTGGTGGGTTAATCCTATTATGTCTCCTGTCCTTAGAATTTGGATGGGGGTATGTAGATTTTAGGTGTCTTTGTCTTCCTAATTTCTAGCTTCCTGGCTCCAATCTTCCTGAATGGATTATTGAATTTGCATTTCTAAAAGCTGGCCTCTGCCTAGGGGCTGGGGCTGATTTCTGGGGGCTGGTTTCTGTCTTTTTAAAGATCCTCTCCATTATTCCTTTGGGGAGATATGTTCTGCTTTTTAATATTTCCCAAAACATTTCTTTGTCTGGATTCTTCCCTCAGTTACATTATTTGTTTTCTATTTTTTTCTTTCTAACCGTGAACCCCATATGGATTATTAATATTTTTCATCTTGTGAATGGAAAAGCAACTAGACTCTCTCTCTCTCTCTCTCAGAGTTAAATTTTCTATTCCTGAGCATTCCTCTATGTATGCTGACCTGAGATTTGTTGAATTCAGATGAGTGCAGTGAGCTTCCTAAATGATTATAAGAAAGGATAGGAAGACAAATCAATACTATACTGTTAAAGAAGCATTTTGGTGGCATTCCTGTTTAATATTAACAGTTTTAGTAAGAATTGGATAAGAATATTTGGCCCATTTGTTCTGGCACAGATATTATGACTTGTTTTTAGCACATATAATTTTACTCCTCCTCCCTGTGTTTGTTAAACTTTTTTGGCAAAAACATTTGAAAACTGGAATGTTATCCTAAAACAGACAACATTAATAATTTTTTGAGGATTGCAATGTCTCACAGACATTTGATTGCAATTTGCAATGTTTTTTGCTGTTTTCCAGCAGAAAATGGTAAAAAATGCTCACTGGAAATGCTGGATTCACTTAACCATGTGATTTGTTTAATGACTATAATGACTTTCTTTATGACAGTTACATAACAGT
>NW_015386201.1:327551-358079 GCF_001527695.2 Protobothrops mucrosquamatus | reverse complement strand
TTATATTCAGAGAAAGTTAGAAAGTGATAAATATTTTTTAGTTTATGAGTAAATTTTATAATGTTTATTATAATTAAGGATATTATTATGTTTAAGTCTTGAAGAAATGGTAAAGATTTCCGCATATTTGCAAGATTAATTTTAAGTGTGACTTGGGGAAGATGGATAGATTATTATTAGTTATATGCTTGGAGTTTTACTTGATTGTTTTTTAATGTTTAGAGTTAAAGGATGTTTATACTTGTTTGTTTTAAATTTGGGTACTTATATTTTGACTTGGGATGAGGTGTTTGTAACCCTGTAATCAATTCTGGGAAGTCTGGGAGGGATTGGGAGTGGGTGGGTGGGTAGAAATAGATATAAAATAATCAGGTGTACTGATGCTAAATTTTTGAGAAGCAGATGAGTTGTTATTGATATTAATGTATGCCTGTATTTGTATATTTGTTTTTTTTTGAAAATTAATAAAAAATTGTTTGGTAAAAAATAAAATAAAATCACACCATAGGGTTGCAACACAAACCCTGAGCATTGTTACTTGAGCTCTGATGTTACAGGCAAGCCTGTAAGTCAGAGGTCCCCAACCTTTTGGGCAACAGGGACCGGTTATGTGGAGAGAGGTTTTTCCACGGACCGGAGGGGGCGTGGTTTTGTGTGCTGCCTGCATCCCGTGGATGGGGCTTTGCTTGTTTGTGCGGACCAGTTGCTGGCATGCCACAGCCCAGTATTGGTCCATGGACCGGGGGTTGGGGACCCCTGCTGTAAGTGACATGCTTTGCGTTATGACATTGCATTGCACATTTTGTTTCTTCCAAGGGTACCTGTGCAGATTGTACGCTCTGAAGCATCTTTTTTTGAGCTGAATTTGGTATTTGAACTTAAGAGGTTTTTATGGATTTCAAAAATAGTTTCATCTGTGTACTTTCTCTGTGCATCCTAATTTGAAAATCTGCAATATTCAGCTCTTGCAACTGCTCATTTTTAAATATACGGTTGGTGAAGAATTCTTCAAATGAGATACCCTGCTAGCCTAAGCTGAAAAATGGTTAACCTCCCCTGTGTGAATAGACATTGTGTCCTGTTTTAAAGCTAGTAAACAAGGCAATACACACACACAAATACCTGAACACTCGTGCATAGATAGATATAAAGATAGATTATTGGAACAGGATCTTTTAACGTCAAAGAAATTTTTATATTTAATTCTTTTTCAAACTAGGCATGAAATAGCTTTGTAAAATTTTCAGTACCATTTAATATGGTACACATTTCTATTCCTGTGAACGTTTACTATACTCCAGATATAATTGAAAGTTAAGCCACATACAAGATCTTATGAACTACAACTCCCCGAAACCCTCACTGATGGCCAGGCTTTTGGAAGTTGTATTTATAAATCTAGATTCTTTAGTTTCTCTAGTCATGTGTTCTAACAGAAACTGGAATTACGAGAGAGTGTTGCCCTTGGTGAAGGATGGTATGCATAGAATAAACTCTTCTGATCTCCAAAAAAGCTAACATGCAGAAGCATCTTTTATCATATTGAGCTGTGGTGGTGCAGTGGTTAGAATGCAGTATTGCAGGCTAACTCTGCCCACAGCCAGGAGTTTGATCCTGACTAGCTCAAGGTTGGTTCAAGCTTCCATCCTTTCAAGGTCGGTAAAATGAGGACGCACAGATTGTTGGGGACAATATGCTGGCATTGTAAAGTGCTCAAAGAGTGCTGTAAAGCACTATGGAGTGGTATATAAGTCTAAGTGCTATTTCTATTGCTATCATGTTATCATGCTTTTAAAATTTATTGCATAGCACAGTTGGTGGCATATATCAACCAAAGTGAGCATAGTGATAGTTAACAGGCTTAAAAGTCACATATTTTAGACTGCACATTATGTGTGGTAATATATATTCAGTAATGACCACTGCTGAGTTTTTCTATGTCTGTTTTATAAGCATATAAATACACAGATTATAGTATTAATAACAATGGGGAGTATTGTCAGAGAGTGTGAGCAAGGAGGGAGCTGTTAAAAATGTGAAATATATATTTTTATATATTTAAATAATATAAACATATAAGTACTACATATTTATATAAATATAAAAGGGCCAAGTTTGAAGACCCCTAGTCTAAAACATACATTTAAACTGTTATTAAAGAGCTATGAATGTTGGTGCTTACACGTCACAACGGCTAAGATTAGATATGCTTGGTAACAGTCCAAGG
Source organism: Protobothrops mucrosquamatus (assembly GCF_001527695.2). NCBI lineage: Eukaryota > Metazoa > Chordata > Lepidosauria > Squamata > Viperidae > Protobothrops > Protobothrops mucrosquamatus. Next base: position 355,852 of record NW_015386201.1, on the reverse strand, counting down.
GCAATCCATGTTCTCTTAATCTGACTTATTTATCTATAAAACTAGGAGTAAAATTAGGATAGTATGATTATTTCTTGAATGAAATATGAGATACTAACTTGGCTAGTTTCCAGTCTTAATCAAGCAATAGTAACTGGAGAAAACTTTCAAATAAGTAAATTAAATGGATGATGTTTGTCAAATGACTTCAAACATTATTCCCACTTACAATTTTTCTGTGACTGTACTCAGAGTTGCTCATATATGATGCCGGTTATATAAGCAAGAACCAGATCTCAAGAGTTCCTTGCTTGTTCTCCTTAGCACTTCTATTTCAAGATGATGGAGAAGTACAACGTTTACTTTGGTTCGCCTCAAAGTTTTGTCCCTTGGAGATTATGAATCCCTTGGTTAATTGTCCTCACTAACAGGAAGTTTCTCCTTAATTCCAGGTTGCCTCTCTCTTTGATCAGTTTCCAACCATTGTTTCTTGTCCTGCCCTCTGGTGCTTTGGAGAATGTGATCCCCTCTTCTTTGTGGCAGCCCCTCAAATACTGGAACACCGCTACCATGTCTCCCCTATTTCTTCTTTTCTTTAGACTAGCCAAACCTAAGTCCTGCAGCCGTTCTTCGTATGTTTTAGTCTCCAGGCCTTTGATCATCTTAGTTGCTCTTCTCTGAATTTTTTCTAAACTCTCAATATTTTTTTGGTGATATGGTGACCAAAATTAGCTGCAGTATTCTAGGTGTGGCCTTACTAGGGTTTTATAAACCGGTACTAATACTTCTATATCTCTGTTTACACAACCCAGGATTATGTTAGGTTTTTTGGCTGCTGCTGCACACTGCTAGCTCATAGTCAAGTGATCATCCACTAGGATTCCAAGGTCCCTCTCACAGTTACTGTTTTTAAGCCAGGTCTCACCTAATCTGTACTTGTACCTTTGATTTTTCCTGCCTAAATGTAAAACTGTGCTTTTCTCCATATTGAAACTTATTTTGTCGGCTAGGGCTCATTGTTCAAGTTTGTCAAGATCTTTTTGGATCCTGAGTTTGTCTTCTGGGGCGTTGGATACTCCTGCCAGTTTAGTGTCATCTGCAAATTTAATAATAATAATAATAATGATGATGATGATGATGATGATGATGATGATGATGATGATGATGATGATGATGATGATGATGATGATGATGATAAAGTTGGAAGGGACCTCGGAGGTCATCTAGTCCAACCTCCTGCTCAGGCAGGAAACCCTATACCATTTTGGACAAATGGCTGTCCAGTTTCTTCTTAAAAACTTCCAGTGTTGGAGCATTCACCGCTTCTGGTCATTGATGAAGATATTGAAGAGTACTGGGCCTAAGACGGAACCTTTTAGTACCCCACTGCTTACTTCTCTCCATGTGGATGTAGTGCCGTTGAGGACTACTCGTTGAGTACGGTTTGCCAGCCAGCTGCAGATCCATCTGGTGGTGATGTTGACTATTCCACCTTTTTCTAGCTTACCATATCTATAGAATGAGATTCTCTCCACCAACCTTGCTGGTGTTTTGAAGGAGCTTGAAGTCTGGGTCTTCACCAAGCCTTTGCTGGGGATGACTGAAGCCTCCTTTTTAACCTAGGTTATTTTCTTTTGTTTCCTCCTGATTTTTTATTCCACCATCTATACCCTTTGTTGTTTTTGTTGTTTTTATTTCATGTTTTTCATGTTTCCTGTTCAATTTCCTGTTCTTTAAAAACACTCTTGCTGTTGAAACTGTAGCAATCATTGAAGAATGAGAAAAAGCAATAAAGATGAAAGTATATCTGTAGCTAAGGAGGGGGGAAAAAGGCATAGATTTTCCTTTAAATATGGGTGAGCCTCAGCCACCAGATGTTTCCAAAACCTCCCAATGGGAGCCACCAATGCAATTTTATCTGGTGAATTTTTATGCATAGACAGAAGGGATCCAGGAGGATCCAGGCAAAAATGCAGGATCTACAGTACCTTTCAAGAGAGTGTTCCTTCCATCCTGTCAGAGCATTTCATCAATGCAGTTTTGATTAAGAAGGTTAAGGAGTTTGACCTGCTATTCCTTTTAAGAACTGCAAAGAGAGTGGAAAGGAAAGGAGCAATAATAGGTTGGCCTGAGGGAGAGGATCACTTTAGTAGTCAAGGTTACTAGATAAATACTCACATGGGTGAGTAGAGATTTAAAACTGGGTTTCTCCTGTGCCAGTTTTACATTTTAACCACCAAACCATGTGGTCTTCCTATAGCACACCACTTTACAGTGTACTTGTCTATATACTGTATTGGCTTTATCTCTGGAGACTATCTGGAAGCAAAAAAAATATCTTTCCATATGCATGCATGAAAGTTACTTCTAGCTGCAGAATGGAAACAATTCCTGATTCTATAGCTTTCCCCCTCCAGCTGCGCCTCTCTTCCACATTCCTGTGGAATAACACCAATCTATAACTGGAGAGAACATCCAGCAGGAGGGGGCTGGGGAAGTTCCCTGACTTCCTTCTGTTTCTCTGGATTCAAGCCAATCATGAACTCTGTTTAAACAGGACTGAGGATATTTGCTATTGCAGGTGGGTGGGATTTTTTATATCAGGGTGTTAAATTGATTTCATAGAAATCATGACATTCTCTGATCTCGTGGCCCAAGTATGTTTCATTCCAATGATGCCTGAGAAAACAACCAGAACAAAATATGACGAAATAGCTCAGTTCAAGCTACTCTTTGTGTCACTTGGAAAGGAATAATAAATACAATCAGTGTAAATATGAGACCATACAGACGGAACAAGTTATGTCATCTGCTGAGGTTATAAAATATGTAATTTTCACCCAGCAATGGGTATCAATCTGCAGTTTTAGCAAAAGTGGTGATCTGTGAGGATGCTAAAGATGGTTCCTACTGAGATGACTCAAATATATTGTGGAAATGGACAAACTCTCACAAGTTTACCCAATCATATTAACTACAATGATTCTCATAAATGTTTGGCATTATTGTCCCCAAACCCACACATTATTATCAGTAAGATTGTCTTAGGGGTAAAAACTATTAGATGTAATTGGTATGCAAAAACAGAAGTTTTTTTTCTATCCTTGCCCCCCCATATTATTGATACTATCCAAATTTAGCTGAGAATTAATTATGCTGACACAGAAGTATAGTCTGCAGGTAATCCAGACCAACACTGTTCCATATGTTGTATCATCCCAAGGATTTTGGCAGATGATTGATTTAACACAGGAGTCTTCAAACCTGGCCTTTTTATGACTTGTGCCTGGCTGAGGAATTCTGGGAGTTGAAGTCCACAAGTGCAAAGGGGCTGTGGAGTTTGCACACCTGAGGAAAACTTAGCAACTTGCAATCTCTCCTGCTGGCCCCTCTGCACTTATGCCTCACCAGCCAGTTCCACTCCCCCACACACTCCTTCTGACCCATATCACACCCTTTTGTATCTTTTCTGATGTATGTGTGGCCCCGCTCTAAAGGGAAAGCCAAGAGGAAGTTTAAACTTGATAAGGAAGGAAGGAAGGAAGGGAGGGAGGGAGGGAGGGAGGGAGGGAGGGAGGGAGGAAGGAAGGAAGGAAGGAAGGAAGGAAAGAAGGAAGGAAGATAGCTAGCTAGCTAGCTAGCTAGATGATAGATAGATAGATAGATAGATAGATAGATAGTTAGTTAGATAGATAGATAGATAGATAGATAGATAGATAGATAGATAGATAGATAGATAGATAGATAGATAGATAGATAGATAGATAGATAGATAACCAGTAATGCTCGCTCACGGCTTCCCACAAGGATATACTATCGAGAAGCTGATAGGAAGTTGGAAGTCATTCCCACTCCATTTTGTTTTCCTGCCTGTAGTCATTCTGTTTCTCTGTTGGGATAAGGAACTATCTCTGAAATGATGATCCAATGGTCATGGGTTGTCTAGTTAGATTTAAACTTAATCTTTCTTCTGGGACCTTAAGTTTCCATACAGAGTTGTCTGTTTTCCAGTTCAGTTAACACTGCTGATATCTATCAAGCTGTATGAAACAAGAGAAAATTGAAACAACTAAGCAATGAGACTTCATGTACCACAATCCAGTTGGACCTGTAGTCTGCCCCCCCCAAGAGCATTGTAGTAGCCCAAATACAACTATGATGATATATTCCAGGAGATCATTAAATTGGCTGCTTTAATTTTTCTCTCTGCCAGACTTCTTTTATATAGACTTCAATTTCCTTTCGGAGTGGAGAAGCATCTGCTCCTATTCAACCCCAACTGTGGTATCCTTCCTCCACGTCAACAAGGCAGGCTTCCAGGTTCAGCGAGGCAATGTCAGCTGCATGCTTTTTGCAAAGGCTTCACTTGCCAGTAGTGCTGGATATAAATGAATCTTTATATCCCTAAGCCTGAATCTGAACATGACTACAGATGTGGTGAAATGAAAAATCAAGAGGCTTCTAGGAAATCTCCAAACCTGCGAAAAGTGTATATGAGAAATATGAACACTATGTGAACTGCACATATAAAATACTGTCTGGTATGTTCACTCTATGGATCATATTGAATACTTCACAGTTCCAGCCAGCATGTTTGTTTGGCAGAAATATATGTAATCTAAGTTTGGGGGAGTTAGAATCTATATCATGCGTTGATTATAGCCTAGAGCAGTAGATTTGAAGGAGTAATCTCCAATTCATGTCAGCTGAGTTGAAAAGTTATTTAAGATTTCACCTTGAGAGTTGATCATTCTTTGCTCATAATGGTCATTTTTATGGAGTCTCTCATTGCTGTGGAATTGATATTTGGTTACTGGCTTCGAGTTTCAGATACACATTTTTCATATTTACTGTATGCTCAGATAAACATTGCTTTTATTTTCTTGATTTTCAAATGCTCCTAAACTATATCTGAAAAGCTTTGTTTATTTGGGGAATTTCTTAACACTTTTAGAAGTTACTTGGCTTCTGTTCCTTTAAGACCTTGGCAATATTCTGATTGCTGAAAAAAGGAAGTTGTTTACAAAAGTTACATGAAAAAAACCATTTCTTGAACTTTGTTTCAGACACTAACCTACCAATTTACCTATACATCAAAAATAGGCAAATTCAGGCAGACACATGGGGGTAGACAGAAGAACAAAAGGAATCAGAGATGTTTCCACATATCTGTTACGTCAAGTTTCAAAGAGAAAAAAAATATGTTTCATAGTACTTCATCAGTTCTTTCAAAAAACAGTCTATTACTTATGAGCAAGGTTAATTCTTTAGTGAAATAGATTACCTTTCACAGAAAATTAAAAATGTATTTAGAATAGAAGAGTGCGTGTTCCAGAGACATACTTAATAAAATTCATAAATGCCACACTTTTTTGCAGGCAGACAGGGCCACAATGATTTAACACTTTTAAACATTTTAAAAAAATAAATCTGGACCAGGGAATTGTGGGGATAAAGGGAAGATACCCAAGTCCTTTCCAACCTTGTGATTCCACAGTAAGTAATTTTTAAATCAGACATAACTAGACCACCAGCTGAGCAAGATGCAATGAATTGGATTTCAGAAATCCAGTTGGAAGTCTGATATAGAATATGAGAGTGGTACAGACCAAATATCACCAACACCTGCTCCAAAACTCCTTATATTTGACTGCAGTTAGGAAAAACATCTTATAAAAAAGCACTGAAAATACCATAAAAGCATATGCTATGTTATGGCAGCTCCAACATCTACTATCGGCCATTTTGGGGAGCCACTATATCTTCCCCTGTTGGAAGCCATAGCTACCAGTCACAAAGCTGTACTTTCTTGTCGCTTCAGCTCTTTACTTTTCTTAAGTAAAGAGTTTGAGGAGGGTTTTAAAAAAATACCCATTGATGGTGAACCTTTTAGAGACCGAGTGCCCAAAAACTGGCCCCATCCCCGCTCCACCCCCTGCCCCGCCCCCACCCCACTGCCCGCAGGGCCACTCACCACCTCCAGGGCCCGCTGCAGATCGCCCAGACAGCCCAGCAGCACCATTGCGGCCATGCCCTCTGCCCGCGCCCGCAGCATCAACTGTGCGCGATGGGGTGTGAGGGCAGAGTCTTGTCTATGTTGCCTGGCTGCCATGTCCTTGTCTGCGCTGCTCTGCGCGGGCCACGCTCGGGGGCGACTCTCCTCCAGGGGGGCTTCTGGTGAGGAAGGGGTCACGGGAGGAGGCAAGGCTGGGGCAATGGCATGTGTGCCCACAGAGAGGGCTCCGAGTGCCGCCTCTGGCACGCGTGCCATAGGTTTGTCACCACTGGACTAGGAAATGAAACCCACTTCACTTTCAACAAGGCCGTCTTCATTTAGGAACTGATATTTGTTATGATCTGTATTGGTTTGGTCAATGCTTTGCTTGAATTGGATGCACACCCTTAATATTAAAGGTAATGGGTAAAGCTACTCAGGGTTGTGTACATGAAAAGAATTCTGGGAGAAGTGTGAGTTTGAGTTGAAAGAATGTTGGTGAGGAATAATTTGAAGCATGTAGAATTACTTTTTTTCAGCCAATTTCCCAGACATATGTTGCAAACATAGAGCTAGAAAATATCACCCAGAGAGCACCATCTGTTTTGAATATAAATGCCGTGGCATTTCTAGTAGCTTTTGTTTATGTGTTGAAACTACACTGAGGCCACAATTTTATGCAACTGGAAATAGCTATCATAACCTAGAAGGTATCAATCATTCTAATATCACTTATGTATATGTTCTGTCTGTATCATTTTATATTTTTGGATATTAAGTGAAGTTTTAAGGTATAGAAAATAAAGTAAAATTTCTAATTTCTGCCTGCTGTGGAACATTCAACGTAGGCAAATGATCAAGAAGATATAAGCAACAAAAATGGAATGTATTCCTACATCACATGTCAAACATTTTTTATAAACATGGCAAATTATGTTTTTATAAATATATTATGGAGATGATCAAGAGGTTTTTCTGCTGTCTTCATTTTTAAAGAAACTATCACCCTTTCTAACAATACATTGATAAGAATGTTGTTGTTCATCATTTTTCTATTTTCTTAACTTTATAACACAGTTCTCAGCTTAAAAATATGTATAAATATGCATATACATAAAGATATGTATAAATATGAATTTTATAGTACAATATCACCAAAAAGCCCATTTTATTAAAATATGCATTAAAATACTACACATTTTATCGGGCATTATTTTCTATTAGAAAACAGTATACAGAAAGCGAATAGAACAGACTGATCAAGGAATACAGATGGAACTGTTGTAGGCTAAAATAATGTGATCCATATTCATTCATAGCGTAACAAAAATATCTTCAATATAACATACAGATTTGCTTTCCTCACTTCAACAAATGTAGAAAGAAGAATAAATATTTTCCATGAAAGCCTAACAATCTCTAAGTACAGTCAAATACATAGTTTTCAGAAGATTAAGAGACATTAGGACTATTGGGAACCTCAGATTCCTGGTGTGTATTGTATGATGTCATAGACACATTGCGGATCACCATGGAAATACATGTGCAACCAATTAAAGTTGTATTGCCAGCAAAAGCCAGATGGAACGTTCTGAAATGGAAAGCATGAACAACACACACAAGCTACAGGATTTGGTGTTAGCTACAGCCAATAAATTTGGCTGATGTAATTTAACCAAATTATTTTTGATTGTCACTTACTTGCTTCTAAGAGATCTTGACTGATCTGTTTGATTCCTTACCTCCTGCTTGTATACTAAATAGTAGGAAATTAAAAGTCTCGCTGGAAGAGACAGTGGGTGCCAAAGAATGGTTGTTATTAAGACCGCATTTAATGTTTTTGTATTTTTATTAAACTCATAGAGAACAGTACATTAAATCCAGTCAAAGTAGGAGCAAATGTTCCATCCAGATTAATTTGCCATATACTTTAATGCACTAGGGGCAACAAAGCATATTTAAATTGCAATTCTATATACATTTGTCTGGGAGAAAGTCCCTTAAAATAAAATGGGATGTATGTCTGAGTAGATCATTCTCCAAATACCTGGAAACATTTTTGCACTCTTTCATAAGCATTGGCACCATTGATTTTCTCTCCGCATCCCCAATTCATTAGCTAATTCAAGCTCCTCTGGCAGGTTCCAGGGGAATATAAGAAATGACATCTAGGTTCTACTGCTCAGTCTCATTTGTTTTCCTGGCCAGGGCAATAAGTAGCCCCTGAAATGGTGGCAAAGTGTTATGGTGATTTGACTTCTGTGCTGCAGTTGAAATGAAGTTTAGGGCAAAGGGTCATGGCATCTTGACTTCTACAGCTGTGTGTAGGGTTGCCAGGTGTCCACTATTTGAGTGGACAGTCCGCTTTTTTCACATTATGTTCACTATTTTTTTTCACAAAATAGTGGACATTTTTTTATTCAAAAGCTTTATGATGAAATGGTACGTAATCTAAAGCTGTACAGTCTACTTTTTTTACTACTTAACCCCACCCCCCCGCTTGTCCGCTATTTTTTGGAAGCAGACCTGGCAACCCTAGCTGTGTGTTTGTGTGTGTCTCTGTATTTCTGTGTGTCTGTGTGTCTGTGGTGGTACAAAGTCAGAAGGCAGAATGAGATGAGACATCCAATTGAAGGGAATTAATCTGCCATGTGGCTGTTGTACTGCTGGTATTTTGTTTTTGTTATTATGTTATGTTAATTATTATATTGTGGTTGGTATTCATGGCATTGTTGCAGAATTGATCTCACTGATGGTACACTACCTCAATCCTCAGTCCAAAGGCTAAGAAGCAATCTCACAATGTTTTCTTTGTGGCTGCAGCCAAGTCACAAGTGAATCAGTAGAAGGATTAGAAGCTTTCTGAATTCATGGGACTATGGATGTGAAACTAATGCTAGATGGATCCAAAAGAAAGCATGAGTGATTAAAATGAATTTGATAGATATCGGAATATTACCAGGTGTTACATTTGCATAGGTACTGATAAAGATAACTTCAGCAGTTTGGAGAAGTACTGGATCTGCTATCTATAGTGTGGAATGAGCAAGGTGACAACTTAGGAATTGGTGCGGATAGAGCAAAATTAGGATTTGCACCTGAACGTTTCAGCAGCAGCAGCAGCATCAAACCACAATTGCACCAAAATGCATTTGTCATATAACAGAGTAATTGGGCAAATGACACAATTACATACATGCATCAGAATGGATACCCATTCCAAAAATGCTGAAAGATATAATTTGGATTTTGGGCAGCAAACTAACTTGGACTAGCACTGCCTGGACTGCAAACAACTTTGAAGGAAAAGAGCTAATCACAATTTGACATTCTGCCACTTAACTGGGATAATTGCCTAACATTCAGTTACTGCTGTAACACTGAACTTGACTCTTGTGTTTTAGGAGTCAATCAAAATGTCCTCTTCTGTATAAAATCCAGGTTGGACCTTACATACACTTATTGTCTTCTCATATTTTATTTTTGAGTTTACTATTCCTTCTACTTTGAATAAAAAAGTTATTAAACAAGCAATTCAATAACGTTTCACAAAATAGTTGTTCAGATCAAATATGCTTTTGATCATATATAATTGTGCTCTGTAAGATCAGATAGATACATAAAGAGCAATAGCAATAGCAATAGTACTTACACTTATATACCGCTTCACAGTGCTTTACAGCCCTCTCTAAGCGGTTAACAGAGTCAGCATTTTGCCCCCAACAATCTGAGTCCTTATTTTACTGACCTCGGAAGGATGGAAGGCTGAGTCAACCTTGAGCCGGTGAGAATTGAACTTCAGGCAGTAGGCAGAGTCAACCTACAATAGTACATTCTAGCCACTGCACCACCACAACTCTTATCTGTTATGCTTCAAGAAATCTGCCACAGATTAATTTTAATCTTTTTTTTTTGAAGGGGTGTGTGTGCCTTCAAATCAGTATGGACTCCTGCTAGCTGCCTAGATTAGTTCCTGCATTTTTCTTGGCAAGTTTTTTCGGAAGTGTTTTTCCCTTGTGTTCTTCCTAAGACTGAGAGAAAGTGATTGGCTCAAGGTCACCCAGCTGGTTTTGTGCCTAAATTGGGAATAGAACTCATAATGTCATGGTTTCTAGCCCGGTGTCTTAAGAGTACACTTTACTGGCTCTCAGCAAATTCTAATCTAGTTCAAGATATATTCATTGTTAATATGCTTAATTTTTAAAAAATGAACATTTATAGTTCATTGAAGTATCAAAACATCCTCCTATAACAAACAAACCACTTTTGGTTTTCATCAGTGCTTGATGTATTATTCTTTGTGCTAAATTTTGTTTTACTCCCCTAATCTCCTTTTCAATAGTTCACTCATGTTTCTTTCTGAGTGCATATTAATTCTAGAACCATTTAATTTTTACATAAATTCATCGACCATCTTCAGCAGCCTAGAATTTCATCCTCCCAAAGTGGCCCAATGGCATATTAATTTACCATTATATACTGATGGTATGGTAGCTTTGCCCTAGATTTTTAACAGTCTTTAAAATCCAAAGCAATCTTTTTGCTTTGTTGCATTTACAAAGAACTAGTTATAAATTAGTCTAAGATCCTCATATTTTCTCACAGTCCCAAGCTATAGAACTGGCAAATAGGAGGACAAACTTTTAAATACTTAGGTGTGCTTTTCCAAGCCTTTGGAGCAGGGGTATCAAACTGCCGGCCCGTGGGTCAGATACGTCATGGCGAAACCGTGCCCACCCCATTGCCGGCAATGGAAAAAAAGTCACGATACATCATGACACGTCACGTGACGTTACGAGTTTGACACCCCTGCTTTGGAGTCTAAAATGCCAGTCAGAACCATGTATCCCACAGGATACAGAGACTTGCCTCAATTTTACAACCTGTCTATTTTAATGAAGACACACAGACTAATTTATAATTACTTTCTATTCCAATATCTGTTCAGTTATTTATATCTGAGATCCACTTCCAGTTATTACATGAGGCTTAATTAGGACCATATAGTGAGATGGCAATATTAAAGACAGTACAAATTTTTGAGGAAATATTTTCCAGGTATTTAGCTATGTCTCAAATATGGTGCTTCAATAAGAAGCAGGAATTGCTATAATTGAATGGATTATTATCTTCAACTTTTAATTATTGGATAATCCATCTGGATTGGCCCCTTTAATTATAGTAGATAATTTTGACTCCAGTTGAAAAAAAGCTATTTTCAGAAATTTACACTTTTTTTGGGATGCTTTTTTACCAATGATTTTGAAGGAAAGGATTTTAGATAAGGAAGGGCAATTGGATTAAGGAGCTTATCCTTATGATATATTTATTAGCTACCAATTTACAAAATGCAGAGCAACCAGTGATCTGGACACGAACACTTCTTCAAAATTCAGAAAACCATTATCTTTGGCTTGTTTTAACATTCTCCCTGCAGCAGTGTGGGAAAGGAAGTACAGGATAATCCCCTTTTTTGAACAATGGTGTCCTGTGATTTAGGTATAATACACATCTGAATTGTTATCTGGCAACTTATACAGACTTGCACTCCTGTCTAAAATTCCAGACTAGGAAACCAATGCCATATACCGTAGGTCAATGTTATAATAGAAACTTGCAAGTTTGAATATGCTTCCACTCCCCACTTTGTGTGAGCTAGGGAGAGGTTTGTCTACGATGTAGTAACTAATGTGACTTTCTTGGCCTTCACTCAGCCCCCTTTTATCTGACTTGGTAGTGTTTTTCCAGGTAATTCTCTGCATAGTCCCTAAACTTTGCTAAGTGTAAACTCTGCCCTGCTAAAACTGTATTAATCCTGATCAATGTTTTAGTATAGTGGCTTTTTAAAATACTTTATTTCTAAAAAAAAATCTAAATAAAGTCTGTCCCATTTTGGATCCAGGATTGAACTGCTCTCCACAACAGTTATCTGCCTAATATCAAATTAATTCCTCTTTGATTCATAATATGAACACTACAACCCCCAAAATAAAGCATGTCTTAACATACAAATCTTCAGAGAGATGCTAGATCTTAGGATACTACCCTCTCTTGTTTGTATCTGTAAGAAGTTTTAAACTAGATTTTTAAGAGTATTCTTCAGTGTATTATGTGTTACTATGTCTTTTTTGTCTGGCACAATTTTAGGTGTTAAAAATGGTGCCAGAGTTCTGTGTGTCTCAAGTGGGTGGTTCATCTCTGTAACTGGATACATGAACCTTTTTCATGTAATCCAAGACCAAAGAACTAGAAATTATAATTAACTTTATTAGACATCTGAAGATAATTAAGCTCTTTACTCCATTTTCACTATCCAGTAATGTGTAAAGCAGACTATGTGTTTTAAAATGTTGAAATGTTTTTCATTTAATAGATTTAATTCACATGTCTAGAAATGAAGATTTTTCTAAAATTCATTTTGTTCTTCACAAAGCTTCTTTTTTAAGCCCACAAAGCCCACAGATCTGCCTTACTGCGGGCTTGCTTGTGCATGTTAGGAGGGCAAGTCAAAAATTATAATGCTTATATCCCAGAATGATTGCTAAAGACATCATGCAGTTTTCCTGACATCCATGTGTAATTTATAAGCAATTTGCTTTTAATTGCCTATAAATAAAGCATCAAATGCTGCACTAATACATTCCTTTTAACTTGTTGAAATTAACTTGTGAGGGAACAAGTTAATGTGGTAATATTGGGAAAGGGTAGTGTTTTCAGTGCTGGCAGATGTCATACTCTTTTAACTTTTTTTTTTTTTTACTATAACCTGAAGAATGGGAAGTTATCTGTGCTTCCTTTCCTTTGTGTTAGTAAGTGATGTTAAATAGGAAATGTCCACATCGAGTTCTAAAGTGAGTAGAATATACAAAATAGAATGGAACTACAACAGGAAGCAATAAATAGGCTAGCCAGGAAGTAAAAGATTGGAATGCAGCCAGAAAAATGAGAGGCTAAGATAGGCTAATAGGCAAGAAGCCTGACAGACAAGAGTAAGATCAGGGGGTGGCCCCAGCAAAATCTCAAGTCCAAATTGCACTGAAAGATGAAATTACTAGCATATTTGGGGCAACAGGCTCTTACCTGAAACCAATCTTTCATCATTTGTCTTGAGTTCTTTGTAAGCACAGTCTAACATGATGACTGCCCACCTGCTATCAGGCAGTGGACTTAAGTTGAGTGGCAGCTCCATACCCATAATCCTGTTGTAAATACGGAACGGATAAGAGAGATGTTGACTCTGCATGTGAGGAAAGAAATGATGGATAGCGATTGAGTCTTTCTAGATCTTTAATCGACAACAGGTGCTCAATTATCTTCTCCTTGATCCAGGGCTTTTTTTTGTCATAGAACGCCCAGAACGGAGTTCCAGCACCTTTTTTGGATGGAACCTTGTAGGGTAGGCAAGGCGGGTTGTATGACGTGTGTGAGTTCCGGCACCTTTTTTTTTTTTTTTTACAAAAAAAGCACTGCATTGATCCCTGCATTGCTAACCTGAAGGCAAACCTTTAGGTCAGCCACATTGGACTTGATGGGTTGCATGGGTTTAGGAATACAATACAACTGGGGTTTTGTTACTTGTTTGTCAAGCACTGAATTGGTCATCAGTGCATAGAGCAGGGGTTTCAAACTGCCGGCCTGCGGGCTGGATGCGTCATGGCAAAACCGCACCCACCCCATTGACAGCAATGGAAAAAAAGTCATGATACGTTGCGACATGTCACGTGACGTTGCGAGTTTGACACCCCTGGCATAGAGGAAGATTTCTTCAAATCTCCATCACTGGAGGTTTTAAAGAAGAGATTGGACAACTATTTGTCTGAAATGGTATAAGGTTTCCTGCTTGAGCAGAAGGTTGGACTAGAAAACCTCCAGAATAATTCTGTTATTCTGTTATTCTTTTTTGGGTAGCTAATACAGCTAGCTGACAGTTCTCAACCCTTTCATGCATAACTAGTACTCAACAAGTTGTATGTTAGTTTTAGTTGGGTGTATGGAATATATCTTGAAATGCATAATATAACTGGGGAGCATATGAATCTTTCATTTCACCTTTCTAGCATCTATTACCATATTAGGAAATTGAACTAAATGTTTGTCAGTACTTCAGCTATATGAAATAGAGGTCATCCAGAATTATCTTTGCGTTTCAGGACAAATTTGCTCATCATATCAGAAAAGTGAATTATTTGCTGATAAATTATATTAATGAATGGTTTGGCTAAAATAGTTTAATAGTGATTTATTGAAGGGGAATTTCCAAGAAAATATGACCATGGGAATTACCTAACTCTTCACATTTAAAAAGTGAAATGTCTTTTTTTTGTCAAGAAATAATACATTTTCTTTTTTGACAATCTGCAGAATGTTCCATGAAGAAAACAGTTTCACAATGTTTTCTAATATATGAGGGTTATTGTAATAGTATTTGTCTTTCTAAATTTGGTCCACCATCATTCATCTTTATACATTTTAGGGTATGATAATGTAGAAGCCAACATTATTCATAAATTATTAATTATCTGGAAAATATAGAGCAGGGTTGTCCAACCTTGACAAATTTAAGACTTGTGTATTTCAGCTGGGAGTTAAAAGTTGCCAAGGTTGGATATCCTTTTGTGGAGGGAGGAAGTCCTGATTTTAGTCATCTTTTCTAAGGTAACCACATTCAGATGAAAGTTTTCTGTGGAGAATTAAGCTATCTAATTGGGTTATTCTCCATTTGGAACAGGGCTGGAACTGTTGCAGACAGAAGATGGTGATTGGTGTACAGTGGGAAGAGCTTTCTGAAGGACAAGATTATGTCCACCATGTAGTCTATCCTCCATCCCTTCCTCCAGTGATTAAAGTTCTTGATAAGAAACCAGGAGATTGCATGTTTTAGTCCTCCTTTAAGAATGGAAATTGACTGCATGACTTTAGGCAACTCATTTTCTCTCAGCTCAGCCCATTTCACAGAGTTGTTGTTGTGGGGGAAATAGAAAACAGGAGCATTATATATACCATTTTCTCGATAGGTGTATAAAAATGCCAAATCCAATCTAAACATCTGACTGACTGCAATCAACCATAATAATAATATTGACAAAGTAGGAACAATGGTGCATTGGAATATGTGCAAGAATATTTGATTTGCCCAGAAGCAGGGAACTGATGGGACCATAAAATAGACAAAATAATAGAAAATGAAAATGCCAAAGTGCTCTGGGACTTTAGAATTCAGACAAGCATCTGCCACACAACACCCAAATTTTAACAGTTATTCATAAGAAAGACAAAAATTCTGCATAGTGGACATTGGAGTACCTCGAGACATTAGAAGAGAAGAGGAAGATCTGGAGAAAAACATAAAATACAGAGATCTGAAGTAGAATGACTGTGGCAAAAGAAAGAAAATATAGTCTCAATAGAAACAGATGCCTTGGTTGCAGTTCCAAAATATCTGGAGAATCATTTGATCACCATCAACACTGATAAAGTCACCATTAGTCAATTGCAAAAAGCAGCTTTACTTGGGAAAAAATTACATCCTGCCATGATACTTTAAACATAGTAAAACAACAACGTGTTCCTATCCTAGGTCCTTGGGAAAGAATTGACAAAAATATCAGATTCAAGCTAAACATCTGACTTACTGTGTGACCAACTATAATAATAATTACAGCTTGCTGCCTCCAGGTGTGATGGTGGATGCTGCTTATAAACAATGGTGGGATAAGCTGCTTTTACAAATCCAGTCAACTTCCGTTTTTGGAACTGAATAAGCATCCATTTTGCTCTTTGCTTTTGCTGGGAAATGTTCCATTTGCATCTCAGTAATTTATAGGTTCGCACATATATACAATTATTTACACATTCATATCACAGAGATATTGTACATCCAGAGATAATCTAGCAAAAAAATTAAAGCGCATCTCAGAAAAATATATAGCTGTTATTTATAGAGTACATAATGTAGTACTGTAGACTGAAGCAAGCAACAATCAATATGAAGCAGCATCAGTATTGACTGTTGCAGTTTTCCAACCATACACAACTCTGGGGTGAATTTCTCAGATCTGAATGCAAAATTCACAATGAACAATAGTAAGCTGCAAGGAGATAACTTTGTTGCAACTTGCATTCATCTGATTTGTAAATCAAATTGGATAACACTACCTTAAATTAAAATAGTCTCAATGCTTGTTTATGTAATGGACTAAATAAAGCATGAAAATCAGAATTATCAATATAGTCTAACCATTAAAATAGAAAGACTAGTCTTTAAGCCCTTCCACACTTTGGTACCTTTCATGTCTACAGCTCTCAGCTCAGCTTTTGCGGCTGTGAAACCAAAAGCAGTTATCATGTACAAAAACAAAGTTCCATGACTTTTTTCCAGCTACTTGTCCACCAATCCCGAAAGAAAAAAAAAACTCTGGTCTAAATTGTATATTATACTTTAAAATCCTTTGAATTAGTGCATGTGTATTTGAGTCCGATTTTTAAAAACTTTTTTACATGTCCACCAAACATCATAAAATGTCCCTTCTTGTTCACATTTCCAACATGAATTTGAAGTTCCTTTATATATTCCAGAAAATGTGTTGGCACACACCAATGGTACCTCACCCTATAAAATTTCTCTTTAAGATCATAACATGATGTAAATCAGGGGTCGGCAACTCCTGGTGTGCAGATTGGTATTGGTCTGTGGCCTGTTGCGAACCAGGCCGCACAAACAACTTGCGAGTGCATGAAGCTTCATTTGTGCATATCACGAGATCTAGGTTGCACATGTGAAACCACCACCTCCCACCCACCGCTGCCACCGGCACTGGTGGTCTGTTGAGGAAGAAAGGTTGGGGACTGCAGCTTTAAACCACATATCGTTTCCATTGTTCCACCTGTATATTACAATCAAATTTTTTGTCTACTTTAGGCTATATTTTTGTTCTTGTTCTTCTGCTTAAAATTTTACTAAACATTTATACATTTTTGCAATTACATGTTAATCATTTATACACAATTCTATTTAAAACTCAGTCTTACAATGTTCAAAACCAGAAACTCTACCATAACCTTTCCAAGAACTATAAGTAAGAAAACCATTGAAAATTATATCCCTCTGCTATCAGTTCTTCTGTTGATTTTATTTTACATTCACTTTGAGAAAATTCTAGTTAGTCATGTGTGTTGGCCTATTCGTCATCTATAAAATGCTTCTTGTAATGAAAAGGTCAGCCGGTTTTTGTATCTATTACATATTCTCAAAATATCATATCTATATCAATATGTAGTTGTATCGATGTGGTGGGACTAAAAACTTGCTGTTGTTTTCTTGTGTCTTATTTTGACTTCTCCCACATACAATAAAAACCTCTGTATTCATGATTTTCTTTAACATGCAACTTTATATTGGAAGAAAATAGCATTTTTTTCTGCTTCTTGCCTGCTAGGGAAAAATCTATATTCCTGATGTAATTTCTTCATCTGCTCGCATCTTTTACATAATGATTATGTTTGGCCATGAGGTACAGTAGGTCTGTGCAGGTGTTTTGGAAAATTTGACTATTCTTCAGTATAAATCCAATTGGTTATATTTAGATAAAATGATGTATTCATTTTTCAGACATTTAACTAGAATTAGATAAAATAATGCTCTTTTAAAATAATTTGAAATGTTTACTTGAACTTATTAGAATAAGTATATATCTTTTAAAGATGGCAAGATTTAAAGATAGGCAATTCTTTTGGGACCCTCCAAGAAAAAATGAAGAAGTTATATGTCTTCTGAGAATATTGACGACTGTTGAAAAATGCAAGACTTTGGGTAGAGATATTATATCTGGAGAAATGTTAAATACAGTTGTTATTTGTTTGTAAAATGCCTGTGTATGAAAAGTGATATTGAGCAAAACTGTGTTGCTGACCAGATCTTTGCTCTTTTGCAGGTTCTTGATAAATGTATGAATGTGACAAGAAAGTTTATATTATATTTATTTATTTGAGAACGATATATAGTGATTAGGCTTAATATATCAAATTTTGCATGGAAGTAAGGCATGTGTGAATATAATGAAATGCTTAGTTAATTCTTCAGAATTGAGCAGGAAGTAAGATAAAGATGTGTGATGGTGCAGTGTTTAGAATGCAGTATTGCAGGCTGATTCTTTCCACAGCCAGCAGTTCGATTCTCACCAGCTCAAGGTTGTCTCAACTTTTCATCCTTCTGAGGTCGGTAAAATGAGGACCCAGATTGTTGGGGGCAATATGCTGACTCTGTAAACCTGTTAAAGAGGGCTGTAAAGCACTGTGAAGCAGTATGTGAGTGCTATTGCTATTGTTTATTTATAAATAAATGTATAAGGAATGATTTTGGTGATGTTACAGATGTGTTGGAAGGGGATATAAATGTTTATGTATTTGTTTTAAATGGTACTGTGGTGTTGCCTGAAAACCTGAATTATTTGCAGTAAATGTTAGATTATAAAATGGAATGAAGAGGACAGATCTGAAAATTGTATTGAAATTTGCAAGTTATATCTAAATGGTGAAAATTTAGAAGAAGTAGAGGCATTTGGACATCTTAGTAAAATGTTTGCTAAAGATGGGATGGTGTGGGATCTGTTGCAATGAATGAATGTTGAAAGTTACAAAAATGACATGTTTCTGGACATTCTGTCATATGGAATTGAGAATTTTCTATGTCAGAAGGAACATAAAAGTAGTTGTATGCACTGGGAATTAGATATTTAAGAAGACTTGGTGGCAAGGAGATAAGATGAAGAATGAATGCTGAATGAATACAAAAAAGAGCAGATGTATAAAATAAGCATCTTGGAATGGTTTGATCATATAGAAAGAATGAGTAAAGACAGAGTTGCCAAAGAAATATATAAAGGTTGATTAAATGGTTGAGAGGAAAGGAAATATCATGATTGGATAGAGTTGATCAAAACTTTAGAAAAAGAGAGGTGAAAAGTTTAAATAACCTAAGGCAGTCAATGAATCATAAGAATGTGGTGGAAAAAAGGATGGCCTGCAAGAAAAAAATATGGAGAAGTATAGTGAATGACATAAGAAGAAACTAGTTTTAATTATGTTTATAACCTATTTTTTTATTTTATGCCTTTAATTTTGCTCACCTGGAAAAGGAACAGTGTGATAGGTGTGTACATATGTATGCGAACCGAAGGCACTGAGTAAGTAGCATAACCAAAGAGCTATACAAATAATTACAAAGTTAAAGAAAACTTTTTTTAGATTAATTAGTAATGTAGAGTAGAGTAATTTGCTTTATATTATGTTCACTACGAAAGCAATGTTAGTTTATCAGTTTGGAAGGATAGTGTATGTTTTATTTCCAGTTCCAGTTACTAAACAGTAGGAAGGGATTAACTGTTCCAGGAACACCAAATTGTCTCATGTTTGTAAAATAATGGAAGTTTGGATATACAGTAGTATACAGCAGATGGTATCTTAATTGCTGACATCTATTTCTACTGATTTTATTGGCAGAATATCTATCCTGATTTTTTCCTCCTCCCTCCCTCCCTCCCTCCCTCCCTTCCTTCCTTCCTTCCTTCCTTCCTTCCTTCCTCCATTGAGATAAATAAATGGAATTTTGATGTTTTTACTAAACAGAAGGAATATGTCTTATACTAATTCTTCATATAGTGAAGAATATTTAAGTCAAATATAAAGGTAGATGCTATGGGGAGATGGGGTGGCTATAAAATATTTCACATGGAGAAATGTTGTTCTGTCAAAACATAATGCAAAGTCACAATGATAATGTTGGTGATGATAAAAAATTAACAGCAAGTTCAGTGTGGGAATCAGTTTGGCCTATAGGTTAACATTTGCTGGGCTAGAAACCATGAGTTCTAGTCCTGCCTTAAGAATTGAAGCCAAGGAGTGACTTAGGGGCCAGTCACTCTCTCTCAAGAGCAGAAGGCAAAGGCATTTACAAAAATGTTGTCGGGACCCTTCATAGACTTAACCTTATACGTGCCAGCAACTAAAATTGATTTGAACACATACACGCACACACAACAAACAAACGTTTGTGTGTGCGTGTGCACACACACAATTTGCCCAGCTTAGACATTTTTTTTTGCTTCAGTAGTTAGAAGTTATGTTATTTTACATTGCTATCATTAGGACGTGAGAACAGCAAGTAAACCTCAGAGTTTACAAGACCATTCTCATAGTTTACTATTGCTCTGCAACTGATTGCTAAGTTTCCGCTCACCATCCTTTTAGATCATCGAGCTTTGCCTTGCACTGATTTAGGAAAAGAAGCATCTCAAAACAAAAACAAAACTTGAGCTGACTAAATACCATCTAATGCAAATATTGACTTTTATTCCTCCCATAGAATATCAAGGTTATGGGGGGGGGGAGAATGCCAGGCCACTCTTACCTATCAGTGCAAGATTAGCTTCTTTAAAAGCAGCTACAGTAATAATTGGTTTTTGATTTGTCATCATTCCATACTGAAACTTTTGGTAAGCATCAATTTGCTTAAAGCCTGCTATAGTATTTGAACAGTTGTGATGAAAATGTATGAGGACCAGTGGTGGGATTCAGCCGGTTCGCACCAGTTCAGCAGAACCGGTAGCTAATTTTTTGTTGCCCAGGCCCAGAATGGACTTCCGGAAGCAGCATCCACACAGAGAACTGATTGTTCACATATTTGAATCCCACCACTGATGAGGACTCTCTTTTGGTCTGAATCCCCAAACATATCCCCACTCAGTTTTATAATTCAACATACAGACTGAAGGTTCTGTAAGATCTTTCAGATTACTAGCATTACATTGCTTAAATGCTATATTTATTAAATATCACAGCATGATTAGATTGAAAATAAATTGCTTGGCTCTTGATTATGTTAAGAATTCCACATGGAGAGAATCTCAGATTGATGCCATCTGTTTTGTATTTATTTATGGCTAGTGCTAAACCAACATGGGCAGATTTTCTACATACCAGAGTGCATATAATCAAAATTGGAATTACATGAAGGATATCCCAAAGGTGAAGCAAAGAAAAGGCATAAGAGCAAAAATCAGCTGTTTATTATTTTTTGTCACCCAATTTCTTTGGTGAGGTTCAAACAGTTAACTCTTTGTGTGCTGTTCTGAGCTAAAACGTCTTACAACAGGTACTTTATAGTATGTACTTTATAGCTTCTTATTGTAGCTTAGTTTTCTTACAAAGCATATCCAATAATCTTGATCATATGTTCACAAAATGCTGAAAATTTTAATATTCACATTTTATAGCTAGCAAACAAAGACTGAGACCACATTTGGAATACTGCATCCAGTTTTGGTCACCATATTATAAAAAAGATGTAGAGACTCTGGAAAGAGTGCAGAGAGGAGCAACAAAAAAGATTAGGGAGTTGGAGGCTAAACTATATGAAGAACAGTTTCAGGAATTCGGTATGTCTAGTTTAATGAAAAGAACTAGAGGCAACATGGTAGCAGTGTTCCAATATTTGAGGGGCTCCAGCAAGAAACAATGATTGGAAACTAACCAAGGAGATAAGCAACTTAGAACTAAAGAAAAAATTCCTAACGGTAAGAACAATCAACCAGTAAAATAGCTTGCCTTCGGAAGTGCTGGGTGCTCCATCACTGGAGGCTTTGAAAAAGAGTCTGGGCAACCATTTGTCTGAAATGGTACAGAGTTTTCTGCTCAAGCAGTGGGTTGGACTAGAAGACCTCTGAGGTCCCTTCCAACTCTATTATTATATGTCCCATATTCTATGATTTTCTTAAAATACCCAAATAACTGATGGTGAATTTGACTCTGCAGATATTTTACTTTATCTACCATAACTAATATAATTAACTAATCAAGTGACATCTTACTCTCTCTTAGCCTTAGCCAACCATAGAAAATTATTATTATATGCAGTAGCCAGAAGTCATTAAAAATAAAACTTTTTTAAAAAACTATTAAAAACCATATGGCACCTAACAGGGAAATGTACCTATAAGTTTGACATGGCTTGATTTTTCAGTCCCATCTCCAAATCTCTGAGTACAGAGAAAATGTTTCGGCGGGTATCACCGACTTAATACAAAGAACAACATATTCACAAAAAAATGCTATAGGCCTTAAGCAACCCCTTTGGGATACATTTGAGTCAATCATATTGATGTCCACAATAGGTAGTGATACAGATGACAGAATCACCTATTGGCCATGACTTTTTTCCCCATTCCAAGCCTTTCTTTTGTCCAAACCTATTTGCCTATACCAGGGTAGGCAGCCTTGGCTCTTTTATGACTCAGGAATTCTGGGAGTTGAAGTCCACGAGTCATAAAAGAGCCAAGGTTGCCTACCCCTGGCCTATACCTCATATTGACCACATAGATTTTCCTAGCTGGTATGAAAATTGCCAAATTAAAAATTGTAGATGCACTATAGTAGGATGAATTAATACCAAGTAGGCAAATAGTAACTTCACAAACACGCCTTGTTTGTGAACTTGAATTTGTGTGTACTGTACAGGCTTTGAAATGGTTGGAGCATACCAACATCTGTAATTTTAGATTGGAAAATTTGTAGTGTAGCTGAGTTTCTATCATCTCTGGAAAAAAAAATAAAACAAAACCAACAACTCAAACCAAACCACAATTTGTCCTTTGGTTGTCAAAGACTTTGCAAAAAGAAACTCTAGGAACCGTGGGTGGATGTGGTAGGAAGCTGCCAGTTATATCCCAAAGAACAGCTCCCTTATTTTCAAAAATAGAAATACAACGTGGCACAAAGACCTGTTGCGCCTTGAAGTTGGATGTACTGCTAAATGGGTATACAATCTGCATAATAATAATTACTCTAAAAGGTTTATTATATATGACGGAGGAAGATTGAGAACTGGTGTACTGAACAGTGTTGCAATTTCTTAAGGATTACAAATTGTGAAATTCAAAGACACATTTATATTAAAGACAAAGTATCTTTAAACATTTATTATAATATGTATATAATTATATATGTGGTGTAAGTTGAGGCATGGCAGTACTTCTTCACTGATATCTGAGATGTGGTGCTGATTTAAAAAAAAAAAGTTATTTGCTAATTTGTAAGAATCGATTTACCATCTGTTCAGTTCATTTTGCTAATTTGCTGAAATGAATTAATTCATTCAGAAGTACCATAATGAAAAATAAACACATTGTTTATAAAATGAGTCAATTCATTTCACTATCTCATTAAGATGAAGCTGGTATTATACTATTGTATATATTATGCGTAATTGTGTATTTATCAAGCACACAAATATCAAGCTAATATTACACTTATCTATTGGGTTTTAATATTAGCTTGATATTAAATTCTCTACATTAGAGAATTATGATTTTCTGTACAGAAATCTTTCAGTATGAATGGTGTTATAATTTGACATCTCACAAGAAATTATAACCACCCATTGATAATTGACCCTGAGTTATTTGTATCAGGCTTACTGTTTTATAATAATTACTCCTGGCTTTTTCCAGATCATCATGCTATGTCTTCATTTCCCCCCAATGATTTTTAAATAGTGGAGTAGTCATATTTGCTTCATACACATGACATCTGCCATTCTGGCCCAAGAATAATTTTTTTCGATTGTAATTCCACTGTAGATTGTAAATAAAAAGGAGAGAGATTTATAGCTCGTGGGGCATCTTTTTAAATAGAAAATAAAGAGAGTCACTGGCAAAATGAAAAAAGGTTTGTTTCTTTTTTTCCATTCGTCCTCCTTAAGAGTTATTTTCCACTTCATAAATGGAGCCCCTTTGAAGCAGAGATAATTTTCAGTAGATTATAGAACCAAACATACAAAGACCATATATCCAAACCACACAGATATCAGGTAGCAAGACGCCTTGGGCCAGCCCTGCTTGATTGAAAGTTTCTAAAAGTTATTTTATGTTGTGATTTGTCCCAGACTCAAATTGGGACCTAAGATTCCCCCATTGAGAAACCATCACAAGTCCAAGATTTGTTTTTTTCTTCTTTGCTATAATGCAATACAAATTTATTTTTTTTTGGGGGGGGGGAATATAAAACTTGGAAGACAAAACATGCAAGAAAAATATAGCAGCCAAAATATAACAGTCACCCCTTCCAAACTCACAATATGACAAATATTTTTTTGGAAAAAACACAATGTTTGGAGAAAATAAGAGTTGATTTCATAACAAAAGTAATATACTTGACATATGGATCAAGTAAAAAAAAAAAGGTAGAGGAGTCCCTGTGGATTTTACTCCACTAGTTGTTGCTGACTATAGGGGGTAGTGTTTATTTCAATTTCAAGGTCATTGAGCCAGCACTGTCTGAAGACATTTCTGTGGCCATGTGTCCAGCATGACATCATGGAGCGCTGTTACCTTCTCACCAAAGTGGTTCCTATTTATCTACTTGCACTTGTATGTTTTTGAACTGCTAGGTAGGCTGGAGCTGGGGCAAGTAACGTGAGCTTGCCACATCACATAGTGCTTGGGTCTCAAACTTGGGCTGCCTGTTTTCCAGCCGACAGCCCAGCTTCTTAACTGCCTATATGCTTCCAGTACATGTCTATAATTGTGCTACCACATTAAAAAGGCTTCTCTCCTGTAACTATGTATTGCACTTGATTTAGTAAGGCTATTTGGAGAAAACCCTTAGGGAATGATAACGGGATATATATTTTTGTCTCCCAAAAATAATTATATTAGCCAAATAGTCAATTCAGTTCTCTTCATCTTCTCTTTCAATTCCCATTTGTTATCAAAGACAAGATGAAAAAGAAGGGAAATTCAGTCTCTCAGCTGTGATTTGCAGAAAGGCCGTGTGGGTTCTCTATGATTGAAGGCAAGAATCTTCTGAATACTTCTGAATGTTGATGATGAACATCACAGAAAGATCACAATCTCCTCATCAGTTCCTAGGAGCTTTTGAAAGACCATTCCAGATTAGCAAAATCTTGGTTTAACCAGCCAGGGTCATCTTAGAGCAACCTGACCAAATAATCTGTTCCACATGTATTAAAAATATTTTCTGATACTCTTTGTAATACCACAATATTATCTTATGCTGGCACATCTCAACTGTAGGAATACAGTCTATTCTCTTCTGTTAAGCCTGAAGCTATGTGGATTTTCTTTTAAGATGATTAAAACTTCTTTGCATATCATCAGTAAATATCACTAATTTCTACCACCCGCATGGTGGAATTTCATAAGAATTCCCTTTGCAGTTACTAATTACTAACAACTTGTCCATGATAATCCATAATAAAGGTAAAGACTCTCTTGAGCTGAGCTGACTATACTGTCACATCCATGTAGTTTTCTTGGCAAGATACAAAAACTTGTTTGTCACTGCCTTCTTCTAAAATGTCTTCTTCTCAATTTCCCCAGCATACAGCTTTGATATTCCCTGGAGGTTCAGTTTTTTTCCCAAACTGCTGAAAAAGTACAAAAAAAAAAAAAGGTGCAGAATGTAGTTTTTAAATACATTGTTATGGTTATTTACACACAATTCCCCAGGTAGTTTTGACTGGATTTGGTACACTTGACTATTGGATACTGTTGTAATATATGTGCTACTCCAAGTAATGTGACTTTTTGTAACTGGGGTGTTGAGATTCTGTCTATTCCTAGTGGTCAGTGCCCCAACTATTGAAGAAATTGCTCCTGTTTTGTTTGACTGTCAATTGTATGCTCCTCTTAGGCTTAGATATTTAACACCCCTACTTAAAAGAACAATCCATTGGGATCTCAATGGCAGATTGCCCTATTTCCTCCTTGGCTCTAATGCAGGGGTCCTCAACCTTGGCAATTTTAAAACTTGTGGAATTCTGGGAGCTGAAGTCCACAAGTCTTAAAGTTGCCAAGGTTGAGGACCTCTGCTCTAATGTATACCTTGTGAGCAGAACTGCAAGTTTTTATTTAAAGCAATTGAGCTAAGAACCCATTACTTCGAACAGATTGGGATATCCTGTAAAGGTGAGGTATTTGTTTGAGCAGTGATTCTTTGTATTTACCATATATTTTATTATTGTATTTTTCTTTTATCTATTTACCCTGGAATTAAATCCTGCATTAGTATTTTATTTTATTTTTCTGATATGGTCCTAAGACTAATCAATTAATAAATTCCTCTTCCTCCTCCTAGTCAGTGTGTCCAAAGGCTTGTCCAGATCTTCTGGTAGGACACCAAGCGCTACTAGTACCACTATATTATTTTCTTTTTCTAAATTTGCTTGAAGAAATCATTACTTTCAAAGCTTTTCAAAGCACTCTCCCCATCTTTAGTGCAAACTTCAATTAAACCTGGCCAAGAGAAAAGAGAACGAGCAATGTTTTTGCAATTGTAAACCGAACTATTCCTTCTCATTTTTTTTTGTTCAGACATCTGTTCTTCAGTTTATTCTGTGTCTGCATGACATATATGTGTGTATATGTGCATG
Source organism: Protobothrops mucrosquamatus (assembly GCF_001527695.2). Taxonomy (NCBI): domain Eukaryota; kingdom Metazoa; phylum Chordata; class Lepidosauria; order Squamata; family Viperidae; genus Protobothrops; species Protobothrops mucrosquamatus. Next base: position 329,435 of record NW_015386201.1, on the reverse strand, counting down.
CATACGTACGCACACAAGCATATACTTGCACACATACCTTTTCTGTTCTTCAAAATAATGTTTACTCAGTGTTTTCCAAGCATATCATTCCTTGAGTGAGAACTTGCTAGTGAGAATAATTACTGCCAATTTTGAGAGCACTGAAAAGAGGATGCTTATTTCAGAAAAGCTGACACAGCTTTACCTATAAAATAACAGCCCAAGACATCTGTTTTCCATCGGTTGGTTGTATCCTTACTGCACAATTGAGATCATGAAGTTATTTTTTGTTCCTCTCACATATGGCAAATGCTTTAATTTTTATAATGCTCAGTAACTGTAGAGCTCTTGACTGAGAAAGTATGCGAAGAGCATGTGTCTCAATACTCTACCTTGCACCAAAGCTTGTGCATATGGGAAATTGGACAAGAACTCTGCTAGCATCTCCCAAAGTGCTTTCTCAAGTAGTCCAGTCTCAGGAAGTCTGTATTATGGATTTAGGTTGAATTTCATTGTTTGAATCGACTCGTTTACAGTATATATTATCCTTCAGTTTATGAATGCTGGGATAGTTCATAAGAAACACCCTGAATATTTTCCATTATTAATTTGGTCCTAAAGAAGCTCTTTTTGGGGGGGGGAATTCATGATGGGATATCACAGAAAGAAAGTTTGAAAAGTTTAAATGTTATGCCCGTTTTGGACTGAAATATAATAAACTTGGATTTAGATTTGAATAGTCCATAATTCCTCTTCCCCCAAAAGCAGAATAGATAATTTCTAATGGCTTATTCCCCTTGATCTGTTTCTTATTTTCCAGGTAATATTTGGGTTGTGCTCTCAAAAGAAAAGCTTGATTATATGGCCAGGAAAAGCTGCAGCAGGCAGCTGCATTATTTATCATAACTGATTCACCAATTGTTAGCAAAAGGTGTTCCAAATTCTATGGATCCCAGTTAGTTAACCATATGGTTAAAGAAGTTCTCTGTAGGCTTCTACTCTGTGTGAAATGCATTCAATTGTTCCTACAATGGCTTTCAGAACCTGATGCTCCCTATCGTTCTTGGAATTCACAACTCACACATTCAGGTCACCTGGAGATCATTTTATATATCTAAGGTTCCACAAATTGTTTCTCACAATCTCTTTGAACTTAAGCTCCCATATTGGAAGTACTTACCTGTAGTTAGAATTAATATCTCGTCTAACTGCCAGATTTAGCTTTGAATCTGAGAGATCTGGATTCAAGTATTGGCTTAAATTGTGCGATTTCAGTTATATTAGCGCTATATGTTAGACATTACTTATAGAGATTTATTAAAAAGTATATAAAGCAAGCTGTTAAAATTCTTTTTTTTATACAGCTATTGGAAGGGTAATAGGAAATTAAACAAATTCTACTCACAGATCCTGCTCGGAAAATCTTACTACTGGTTGATATATGGTGAGATAAACTCTAGAAGATCAAAATTAGGCTAGTGGTAATACTTCCCCAGGGGGGAAAAGTTGTAGTGGGTGTATTTATAGCAGAACCAAGCTCTTTGAAGAGTACTTACATAGAGTTCTTGGAATAGTTGTGCCACATTAGTCACTTCACAAAGTTTAGAAAGTAAATGCAACTCCTATCTGGTATTGGATCGACCTAGGGAATGATTCTACAGAATTATACTTTTTGGTTTTTTTAAATGGAAATCTCCCAAAATCAAGTAAGTTATCCACTTATCCCTAATATGGAACTCTGTTCTCTTTTTCATATAGCCATTAATATAGAAAAATACTTTCTGTGGAATGGTGATTGATGATAGATGAATGTAATGCAAATTGGGAGCGGATTATTCCTGCCAAATTATTAAGTGTATATCCATTCCAAACTAAGATAAAGCTGTTTCATGCAGAGATTTATGC
>NW_015386201.1:325054-326658 GCF_001527695.2 Protobothrops mucrosquamatus | reverse complement strand
AACATTTTGGATTAATGACTCTGGGCTGTGTATATGATGCAAACTGTAGGTAAATGGTTTGAGCATGCAAGGTAAAGTAATTTGTGTTTTTGAGCAACAAATACAATTAAGATCTAGGCTGTATCATTATCTTGTGCACATGGTCCAATAGTTTATTGGACCATGTGTACAAGTTAGTTAAGGGGTGTACAACCTTGGCAAATTTAAGCTTGTGGACTTCAACTTCCAGAATTCCTCAGCCAGCATGGATTAGGTTTAGAGTTAGGGTGGAGAATGCTAACTGGGGAATTCTGGGAATTGAAGTCCACAAGTCTTAAAGTTGCCAAGATTGAACACTCCTGATTGAGGTATTATTCTCATCCACATGTGGTTCCATAGCACTTTTTACAAAAGTACATTTGTTGTCAGTATTTATCTTCTTAATTGGAAAAATACAATCTAGCATTTCATAGCTGAAAGAGGGACACTTGTATTGTTATAACACCTCTGTCTTTATTTCCTGGAGTTTATACTAATTCACTTCCTTTTTTAAAAAGATTCCCCTCTATGTGCATTTTGCTGTAATTATTTACTATGCAGCAATCTTTCTTACACTAATTTAAGTTTGTCATAAGGCTGAACGAAAGCGGCTTCAAAAAATCCTCCAAGTTATTTTTGGGTGGAGTTCATCAAGTATTCTTGAGCATTTTTCAACAGTTTATGGTGTGTATTAAAACATTTCTGAGAAAATCTGGCAAATTTAGCATTAAATTAATTTTTTATTATTAGAACATTGGGAAAGAGATGAGGGCTGAAATGAATAGAATCCAAGCTGACCACTTTCCACAATATTAAAAGAGCATTAAACAATATTAACATTGGCTCTGCAATTGCACAAAGAAGCTATCCTCACAGAATATAACTTCAAAAACTCCATTTTGCCAAATATGCTTCAAGAAATGATCAGAATTTCCTAGGACAGTTTTCCTCAATTTGATTTTAAAGGCAATTGGCTGTTTAATATTTTAGTTTATTATGTGTTTGATGTCCTATATACAATTTTGGTATGTGACTATAAAGAAAGCTTGATACTCGATTGAAACATAATCTAATGTCTTCCAGATATTTTGGAGTTCCAACATATTTTAAGGATAAGGTTTCATTAACAATTCAAAAAAATATTGAAAAATGAAGATTTCAAACATTGATAAGAAAATATCTTTTTACAAGATTTCAGTATGATCTTAAAGGAACCATGGTTTAAAAAAACAACAACAAACCCTAAACTGGTCCTTGCGTATTTAAACTAAAGATTGATTCTAGTAAACAACCTTTAAGAGAAAAATACTTCCTTTGTAGTGACTGAATGCTAACTGCAAATCTTATAGCACAAATAGATGATACTCAATGTTGAGAAGTGGTGTTACCTTCTGTGTTCATATAGTAACTACAGTAATTACACTGGGTAATATTTTTCATATCTTATCATGATTCATTTCTATCCTCAGTAGTACCTCACTCTGGAATGTCAAAGGTCTGTTCTTTGTCAACTTGAAAGCTAAACTAGATAACTGGGATGCACGCAAAACGGAATAAGAACTAGAAACAGAGGGTTCCCCCCCCCC
>NW_015386201.1:297794-325026 GCF_001527695.2 Protobothrops mucrosquamatus | reverse complement strand
AATAATAATAATAATAATAATAATAATAATAATAATAATAATAATAATAATAATAATAATAATAATAATAAAGTTGGAAGGGACCTTGGAGGTCATCGAGTCCAACCCCCTGCTCAGGCAGGAACCCTACACCATTTCAGACAAATGGCTGTCCAGTCTCTTCTTAAAAACTTCCAGTGTTGGAGCATTCACCACTTCTAGAGGCAGGTTGTTCCACTGGTTAATTGTTCTAACTGTCAGGAAGTTTCTCCTTAGTTCTAGGTTGCTTCTCTCCTTGATTAGTTTCCATCCGTTGCTTCTTGTCCTACCTTCAGGCGCTTTGGAAAATAGCCTGACTCCCTCTTCTTTGTGGCAGCCCCTGAGATATTGGAACACTGCTATCATGTCCCCCCTCGTCCTTCTCTTTGTTAAACTAGACATACCTAATTCCAGCAACCATTCCTTATATGTTTTAGCCTCCAGTCCCCTAATCATCTTTGTTGCTCTTCTCTGTACTCTTTCTAGAGTCTCAGCATCTTTTTTACATCGTGGTGACCAAAACTGGATGCAGTATTCCAAGTGTGGCCTTACCAAGGCATTGTAAAGTGGTATTAATTTGAGCACAGAATTTCATTTTCAAAATGCTACTGCATTATGCCTAAAACCAAACAACCTTCCTTCCTTCCTTCCTTCCTTCCTTCCTTCCTTCCTTCCTTCCTTCCTTCCTTCCTTCCTTCCTTCCTTCCTTCCTGTCTCCCTCCCTCCAAAAAAGGAAGCATTTTATTTCATAATTTTATTGTAACATTAGAATTTATTAATTTTTGAGAGAAGGGAATGATGACAAGATAAACAAGATATATAACAAAAGACTGTTCCCACATTGGCAAGCTGCTTTAATCTCCTTTACTACTGCTTCGTTCTATTGGATCTACCTATTAGGACTTGGAAGACAAGATATGTATGGGGATGGAGAGAAGCATGTATCAATAAATGGGCACTTAGAATTAAGAATTTGCCTATATCTGAAACTGATGTGTTGGCAGTTATACATATTGGGATATGGTTGGGCTATAGGTAGTCCTTGGTTTACTACAGTTCATTTAGTGACCATTCAAAGTTACAACGGCACTGAAAAAAGTGACTTATGATCATTTTTCACACTTATGACTATTGCACCATCCATGTGGTCATGTGATCAAAATTTGGATGCTTGGCAATTGGTTCATATTTATGATGGTGACAATGTCTTGGGGTCATGTGAACAGCTTTTGTGATCTTCTGACAAGCAAAGTCAATGGGGAAGTCAGATTCACTTAACAACCGTGTTACTATCTTAACAACTGCAGTAATTTACTTAACAATTGTGGCAAGAAAGATTGTATAATGGGGCAAAACTCACTTAACATATGTCTCCCTTAACAACATAAATTTTGGGCTCAGTTGTGGCCGCAAGTCAAGGATTACCTCTATTTTATTTATTTTGCTGGGATATTTTATCTCTCCAGTGCAGGGGTCCTCCGGTCCGTGGACCGGTACCGGGCCGCAGCATGCCAACAACTGGTCCGCACAAACATGGAAAGCCCCATCCATGTGATGCAGGCAGCACACTAAACCATGCACTCTCTGGTCTGTGGAAAAATCTCTCTCCACAGCACTGGTCCCTGATGTGGGGACTTCTGCTCCAGTGGCAGGAACATGAAAGGTCATTCCAATCCTTAGCCTTAAAGTAGCTTTCCAAAATTAATTTCCCAGAGTAGTTTGATGCAAGCAAAGTAGTATTTTGGGATTTCATCCTTTCAATGTATAATCCCAGAATGTTCCATGTGCCCAACCTCCACCTCTTAAAGCAAGAGAGATGTGAAACTAAATGTAGAATATAAAGAAGATGACCTTGTCAGGAATATGCACAAACCATTAACTAGGCAAAAGGGTCTGCAACGTTTTAGATTCCGAAGCAAGAAGATAACTTTCCACTCAGACAGGCACTGCCTAAATTCAGTGAAGTATAAGAAGGGGTAAAAGATGCAGCATAATTAGATTGCATAAATGTACTGTTAAAGCCAATATCAACAAAAGTAGTGTTAACCTTCCTGTGGAGTTGCTTTCCTGATATGGTCTACTTAGTGGGGCTGATACTAAATATACTATTAAGGATCAGTGCCATGTTTTTGGAATTAAAACATGCATGCATATAAAGAACCCAGTCTAGGTATAGTGAAAGGGAGGGGCAATTGTTATTGGGAACAAAACCCATAAGGAAATGGAATTTAATCTTTTTTTTCCTGCCTATGATTATAATGTCTCCCATCCTTCCGGTGCAGTTACTATCCACGTTGGGGTGTGTGTGTTAATTTTGTCAGTAAGAATTCCTTCCCTGTATGCCTAACATCTGCCTTTTGGTGTGTGTGTATGTTTAGATGCTGCTGGGAACAACTTTGTATTTCTATGTACTGTTGAAAATAGTTCCCTGTGTGCTTTTAACTAATGGGGAAAGTGCTATAGTTTCTAATGAAAGTATCTGGAAGCACATCTTGTTTGGCTGCTTAAATTAGGCACTGGTTGCTACTAAACTGTGTTCTTATACAAAGCTGCAGTGTTTCTTAGAGGTTTGAAGGGGTTCTAGCATGCTTGATAGATGGCAGAAGACTTTTGGAATAGGATTTTATCTCATAGGGAATCTTCATAAGGCTGTGCTCCAACTATTGGCTGTAATATAGCTGTTGTTCTAAGTTAGGAAGCCTCTGGAAATTGAGTCATTTCCAGAAACATGACAAGGATTTCTAATTGTCAGCTGTGTGACAACAGTGGTGTCTCTAAAATGAAAATATCGGAGTGTTGAAAAGAACACACCCTTTTCAGTGAAAGGGACTTCATTCTGATGCCAATCACAAATATGTGGTCAAAAACTGGTTGTGTATATTCGCCTGACTGACTTCGTTTCTAATGCCGATTAGTTTAACACTATAAGCTGACCAGAGTCATCTCATTGTGAGATGGGCAGCAAACACATTTAATAATAAATAAATAAAACAATTGGTGGATCTCAGCTTCTAGTATAACAAAATAGATCTCCAAAATTCTAAATTTCTAAATTGTACACAGAACTACTTAAATGCATGAGGCCTGAAAGTGGGGCCAAATCTTACACTTTGCATGTCCTTTGCTTCTTTAATAATTTAATACAACTGCCAGCTCCTCTGCAATCCCCAGACTGGACTCAAATATATTGCAGGAGAGTGATGTAAGTGGATATTTCTTTAGCCCTGTAATCTCATTTGGTTCCCAGTCCTGTTTTGTAGGATCATTCAGTCCTAAAAAGTAGGTTTGGGAAGGCCTGTGAAGGGTGTAGGGGGGGAGTGGTGGGGAGGGGTGCGGGGGGGGGGCATTCGGGAACTTTATACTGTCAATTGAATCTGTTCTTTTGACACTTGGATGTATTTGGCACCTCAGTGTCTTCAGGCTGAAAGCTTATACAGTACAACTGTTTTAATGTCATTTTGAAGAAATGGGCCGTGTGATAATATGGGCTACATATATCTTTTTACACCAATTCTCTTCCATCCCTCAATCAATTTTGGTAGCTGCTTGGCCAAGATGGGATTGAATCGTATTAGTAAAAAGCCAGTGGGATGTCCTAAGAAACTGAATATGAACTTCCAAATGTCAGTTTCATCCACTGGTTTACAGACATACAGTTTTGTTTCTATCTCTCATTAAAGAGTGCAGGCAGGCTATTTATTTTCCTCGGCATCTCAGCAATGTGGTTATTACATCTGCAGAGAAAACTTCCTTTGGCTGAAAATCAGAGTCCAAGATGACTCCAAGTAAGTCAAACAAGTTAGGCTTCTGGCCTGTTTTTCGTTTCTGGTGCAAACATAGTTTCCTTTCTTTTAGCTGGCTTCTTCTGCCCCCTAGTGGTTCTTTTTTAGTAGCCTTTCCCCCCTCTAAATAACGAAAGGATCTCTATCCTGTGAAATCAGCAAAAAAGAAGAAGCAGGAGTAATTTTCCAGTTGTACTAGTATCAGCCTCCTTAAAGGAAAACAATAAGGTCACACTAATTGGTATTCAGCCTTCTTCATTTATTGAATGCACGTGCTGTTTTTGCCTTTGTATATAATATTTTAATAGATTTTTGAATGATGAAGACCAGCTTTCCTATTTTATTTCTTCTTCGCTGCCACTATTTTCCATTGTATTATTTTTTCAGAAATGAAGATTTTCTACTGCCTTCCCCTCATATACATCATTGAATTTATATTTGGAATACAAAAAATCAACCTATCATTAGAGGTTGGTAGAGCTTATAAGAGAGAATTGGCTGTTCATTTGTTGTTTTGATACCATGGGAAATGTTGGCTTCCTTTCTAGAACAGAGCCAGTCTGGTGTAGTGTTTAAGGTGAAATCAGGAGACCTGAGTTCTAGTTCTGAGTTCTGAATTCTAATTCTGCATGAAAGCCGGCTAGGTGACTCGAGTCAGTCACTTGCAGCTCAACTCACCCCACAGAGTGGTTGTTGTGGGGAAAATAGGAGGAGGAAATACTAGGTAAGTTTGACACCTTCAGTTATTTATAAAAATAACAAAGGCTTATTACTATTGCTTGTTGTCAAAGATATTTTATATATCTATTTTTACTTGAAATATTTCTAGAGATGCCCATCCCACAATCCAGGCAACTCACAACCCAAAAATAAAACACCATTTATCAGCCATAAAAAAAAAGATTGTAGTTGGACATAAATATTAAAACCAAACATATTAAAACCAGAAAACCAGCTAAACTGCCTACAGGTTTATCTCACTCAGTACACTCAGATATGAGGCTAACTAAACCATGTTGGGATGTGACTTACTAACGAGCAGAGTTAGGACTGGGAAGAAAAATCCTCCTTTAGCTGTGAAAACTTACTGGGTGTCTTTGGGCTGCATATATATTTTTCCTACAGCATGAAGGTGTTGAGGGGATAAATCAGGAGAAGGATTACTGGCTATGCACATTTTAGTTCAGAAAGTGAAGGGAGCTACAGGGTTAGGTAGCTTTCAAATCTGATACTACAAGAACTCTGAAAACCTTGATGTTTATTCTTCTGATGCTTGTTTTTACCTTTTCTTCTTTTCATCATCATGTAGCTGTACTAATTTCTTTTTTTTAAAAAAAAAACTATAGTTGCATGCATGGGCAAATTAAATAAGTGCAACAAGATTGTTGGTTTTAGGCTTGGGCAGTGCTTTCCAAGGAGTACAAAGGTAGTCTAAGGCTGGATTCAGAGCTTGTACTAATCATTGTGGGTTGAACATAATTTGTTGAACAAATGAGGTCTTGTCTAGATTCACCACTGCAAGTCCAGCTACGGTTTGCAAATTTCACTGGCTTGATTTATAGCCAGTTAACTGGTAAAATTCATCACCACAATTTATGGCTATGAACTTAGATGACTTCAAAAGAGAGTGAGATAAACTCACGGAGGGCAGGTCTGTCAAAAGCTTTTGTTCTTGTGAGTCAGTTACTTTAAATTTGGGGCAGCATCCCTCCAGTATCAGCTGCAGGGGTGAAAGAGGACTTCTGGTTCTCCTTCCTGCTTGTGAGCATCTCAAGGAATTGAGTTGGCCAATGTGAGAAATAAAATTGGCTTTGGCGAGAATGAGCAGGGCTATTCTTGTGTTCTTATGTCCTAATACATTAAGCCAAAACGAATCCATAAACAATATGAGTTAATGGGTTGTTTGAACCCTGTCCCTGAGCTCTAGCACAAGAATTCAGCCTTTGTTCCAATGCTGTTGAATTATGGTGCCAGGAGGGAATAGATAACGTTCATCGCAGTGCTCTATTTGCTTTACCGTCACCAACATATTTAAACAAACGAAGACGATTCTTGCTGGAAGAGTTAAACTTGTAGCTAAGGTTCCTGTGTTCTCCATTCTCCACTTCTGAAAGTCAAGAATATAAATGACAGCCCATCCGTCCTTTTGATTCAGTTTAGTGGCATCTTCTCAATTTCTGTATTCTCAAAATATTTCTGTCAAGACTGCTAACATCGGATGTTCTTGCTTGCCATACTATTGAGCAAGGTGGCACCTTGCTCAATAGTAGTAACTGTGAGAGGGACCTCGGAGTCCTAGTGGACAATCACTTAAATATGAGCCAGCAGTGTGCTGCAGCTGCCAAAAAGGCCAACACAGTGCTAGGCTGCATTAACAGANCCTGACAGTGAGAACAATTAACCAGTGGAACAACCTGCCTCCAGAAGCGGTGAATGCTCCAACACTGGAAGTTTTTAAGAAGAGACTGGACAGCCATTTGTCCGAAATGGTATAGGGTTTCCTGCCTGAGCAGGGGGTTGGACTAGATGACCTTCAAGGTCCCTTCCAACTTTACTATTATTATTATTATTATTATATATGAAGAAGCAAACATGTTTTTATTTAGCCTGCTTATCACTTCTAGAGTTAAAGCAGACAATGTTAGAATAGCGGGTGGGAAAGTATGATAGTTAACCACAACAATATTTCAGTACAGCATTGCCAAGGTCAGCTGTAACCAGAGGAGTTACGGGAGGGACAGTTCACACTTCAAACTAATTGGAGAACGTGATTGATGACTGTAAAATGAAGGAGTGAGTTATGCTTTGTTACGGATGATGGGGATGGGAGGATTTAGTTTTTGGCTTCATTATGTATGTGCCGAAGCTATGTAGCAATAAAAGGATTCTTTAAGGTAAATAAAGCCTCAAAGATCTTTGAAAAGCTGCTTCTTCAGAACCATGACAATTTCACTATGTTAGAAAATGGGGGAGGGGAGTTTGCCCAAATGTTAGTGCAATTCTGCATATATGACCAGGGTCTGATGCATCTTGATTTGGGAAGTCTTCCTTAGCACATATCATTTTTACATTTATTTTTTTTTAGTATGAAAAGGATAAATGGGCAGCTCTCAAGCTCCCATTCTGATTCAGCCCTTCTGCCTGTGCAGACAATAGCATCATAACTGCATTGGTATGCATCTCTCCTGGTTCTAGACTGCAGTTCTGCCCAGTGAATTGCTTTGGATGGCTGTGCTCATGACACCATAAATAAGTCTTCTGAGTCAGGAATATTTCCCTGTTCCTGTGTTAGAAGCTTTTTTTCTTCCCAGCAGAAATCTGATGCTACTAATGTTGTTCTCTGTCCTTTCTCTCTTCTAGACATAGAAGAAGACGAAATCGCCTGCACTCAGCATAACCAGGTGTATCTGAATAGGGACATCTGGAAACCTTCAGCATGCCAGATTTGTGTGTGCGACAATGGAGCCATTCTGTGTGATGTGATTCAGTGTCTCGAACAACTAGATTGTGAAAACCCACGAGTTTCTCCTGGAGAGTGTTGTCCTACATGCCCAAACACAGCCCGAACTGGATTTGAAGGTTCTATCGGTAAAGTTTTTTTAAAAAAATAGCAATATCAATAATAATAATAATAATAATAATAATAATAATAATAATGATGATGATGATGATGATGATGATGATGATGATGATGATGATGATGTTTCACAAATAATGTTTTGTACATTTATCATAAATGAATTCATTTTAGAAAGTGGTCTCACTCATTCTATTTTTTTATCCATTTAGAGCATTCTCTCTCTATCCCCCCACACACTTTTTGTTTAAAAATGGAGGGTTGTATCTATTTCTAGTGTGCAAGTGTTACATATATAAAGTTGTTAATTCATTCTGGATTGGTTATTTTTATGAATGAAGGCAAATATACGTGTCCCAGGATAATGTTGCAGGATCCAATCTGGGTTGTTCACCGGGACCAGAGGTTTAGTCTTCTCAGCTTTCAGACTCAGTAGTTCCTCAGGGAACTACTTTCTACTGGAATGGTAGAGGATGAGCTCCAGCATGAGTCCAAAAACTTGGAAGACTAAACCTCTGGTCCCAATGACAGACCCAGATTGGATCCTGGTTATATGTACAAGGTTAATTTGTACACCTTTTCCCCTAAAATACATATCTTTTTTTCACATTTCCCACCTCTGGTAAGCATTTAATATTAATAAAGTTGGAAGGGACCTTGGAGGTCATCTAGTCCAAACCCCTGCTCAGGCAGGAAACCCTATACCATTTCAGACAAATGACCGATCAGTCTCTTCTTAAAAACTTCCAGTGTTGGAGCATTCACCGCTTCTGCAGGCAGGTTGTTCCACTGGTTAATTGTTCATATATACCTTGTTCTTCAAATTGACAAACACTTTTTTTTTAAAGCCAAAGACTTGATTGTGAGAAGAGTATAGCTTAGAACAGGGCTTTTCAACCTTTTCACCCATTGTATCACTTTTAGGATATGGCAATATCCGAGTACCACCAGTCGCCTAGCAAGGTGTCAAAAACTTGATGACCAAAAAAAAAAAAAAAGGAAAAAAGTGATAAAGTACAGGTAGTCCTTGATTTACAACAGTTCGCTTAGTGACTGTTCGAAGTTACAATGGCACTGAAAAAGTGCCCTCAAAGCCACAGCCGAGCAAGACACCTGCCTGCCCACCCGGCGGCACTCTCCCTCCTCCGAGGTTTTCATTCTTGTGAGCATTTCTGTTGAGGATTGGCATGGGGGTGGGGTGGTGTTTGGTTTTTATTCCCCCCGTCTGCTGGGTGGTTGCAGCAGGTTTTGGTCACTTCACATAACCCTGGGACACTGTGACCGTCATAAATATGAATCAGTTGCCAAGCACCTGAATGTAAATCACAAGACCCTGGAAATGCTGCAACATTCCAGTTGATCAGCACTTCTTCTGGGCTCAGCAGAAGTGCCAGGATCAGTGCCGAGCTCCAGCTGGAGCCTGGCGCTGATCCTGGCGCCTCCACTGAGCACTGATAGCCCCAAAGAAGCGCCGATCAGTTGGAAAGCGGCACTGATCCTGGTGCTTCCGCTGAGCCCTGACAGCCCTGCAGCTCCAGCCATCTCTTGCTCAGGCTTGTGCGGTGCTACCAGCGGTTCAGCTCATTCCCCTCCCCCGCTACCACTTTTGTAGGATGGTCACATACCACCTGCCAGGTGCCAATGTACCACAGGTGGTACCCGTACCACTGGTTGAAAAGCCCTGGCTTGGAATACAGCAGTCAGGGATACCAAAATCAGATTAGTTTGGTTCAAAGTATAGATTGAATGAAACTTTCCAATATCCCTAATTTTGGTACATTTTTCGACTGAAAACTGTTCCAGAACATGCAAGGTATTTAAAAAAACCAGCAATGGCTCAATTTTCACTGACACCTAAGTTGGGAGGAATATATATGTGTGTAGAAGCAGACTGAATTCTTCAAGCATATATATGGGACAATATAGGTAGGACAAGAAACAATAGATGGAAACTAATCAGGTAGAAAAGCAACCTAGAACTAAGGAGAAATTTTCTGACAGTAAGAACAATTAACCAGTGGAAGAACTTGTCTCCAGAAGTTGTGGGTGCTCCAACACTGGAGACTTTTAAAAAGAGACTGGACAGCCATTTGTCTGAAATGGTAGAGGGCCTGTTGCTTGAAAAAGGGATTGGACTAGAAGACCTCCAAGGTCCCTTCCAACTGTGTTATTCTGTTAATATATGTTATTTGTATGAAAATGATGGTGGTGACTATAGAGAAAGCAATGGTTCAGTAAAAGTCTCTGATATTGTGCCTGATTCAACTCATTCCCAGGACCTTGAAGAGATGCTGACAATTTCAGGAACACAGAACGGATCAATACGTTTTTTATATAGACGTAGAAGGACATTTTTTTTTTCTTAAAAAAACTTGAATGAAAAAGATAGCCAATAAAAAAGAACCATGCAATTAAAAAAAACAGTAAAGAAGAAAATTAAACTAACTGAAACCAAAATATAGGAGAAAAGACCCCATCAACATTTAAAGACCCTAACAGAAGTTAACAAATTTTAATATTAAATATTTTAATATGTAAAGCATAAATGTTACTGGTTTACAGAAATACTTTTACATATTATTAAAATGATCAAATTATGTCACAAAATCTATACCAAAGAAGAATGTACAGTATTGCTTTATTCATTGATTAGTTAAAAATACTGTCTTTTCTAAGATGGACAAGTTACATATTTCTAAAAGCTATTTTTTGTTGTCTTGAATAATATCACTTTTCCACTTTCTCAGTATTTTTTTTCCCATCCACCACGCCCAGTATAACCAGAATTCACCATAGAGAGTAAGATTCCAGAACTTTGGAATATCATTCTGCATCGCATTAACATCTCATTTAGAGTTTTCCCCATTAATCTACCGATGAACATGAAAATATTATTTCAGACGACTACTGATAGTTCAGAAGATCAAATCAGATGGGACAATGAACTCTCAATACTGTTACATTTCCAGCAGAGAAAATCTGATACCCATCCTTTTGAATAGAGTTTTTTTGGGGGTGGGGGGTGGAAAGTCAGGTAAACTTCATGTTTCATGAATCAATTTTAGTCTCAAACTTGTCAGTAGGGGTGAAGGGTTAATATTTTTTAAAGGCTTGCTGCCATTGATGGGGCATTATCAGAAATTCCAGTTCTTTAATCCATGTTTGATATAACCCTGTAAATCTATGAATTCATGTTCTCCTATGACGCACATAGAGATCAAGTTCAATGAATGGATCAGCTGAGAAATTCCTAAGCAAAATATCCAATGAAATAATGCATGACTAATCCATGTTGATCTTATTTGAAAATAATTGGAAGCAGGATGTTGTAGTTAGAGGCAGTGCTAAAGACCTGGGAGGGTCTGCGGCATGCATTATATTTCAAGTTGTAAATGTAAAATTGTCAGGGTTTCCAAACAAACTTTTTTCCTCATATAATCCTGAAATAGAAGAGATCCACTTAATATTCTGGCTCTTTGGACTCATGTCTCCAGTTAATCTCAGCGTTGTGAATAGCCTTGAGAACTAAAAGCTGCCACCTGAGACTTAAAAACAATCGAAAATGACACTTTGGTTCTAGACCAGCGGTCTCCAATATTTTCAGCTCAGTGGACTGGCAGAAGTGACAGCGGTGGCGGGAGTGAAGAGGGGAGGGTTTTGTGCACCTGCGGGTATATGTGCCACTTTCACAAATGCAGTTTCGCACACATGAACGTGAACACACAAGTTCATCTACCACTTCCACAGCCCGGTTCCTGAGCTGCACTGTGTGAAGAGGAATTGTCTTGGGCCGCATATACAGTATATAATATAGTTAATGTATATGAATAACAGAGCAGCATGGTAGCCTTGTGGTAAAGACGCTTGTCTCCCACTCGGAAAATTGAGAGCTTAATCCTAGGTAGCGGCAGATTTTTCTCTCCAAGGGCACAAAGAAAAGATATCTGCTATGAACTCAGCATGGTGTCAGGAAGGGCATCCAGCCAGTAAATGTTCAACTCCATTCAGTCACCCCAACTCTACCCTGAATTAAAGGATTACAACATTGTAAAAAGGGAGTTATTTATGTATATAAATAACAAAACTTCCTTAATTTTTTTTTTATAAATCTTGTGGGGCTACATTATTAGCTACCCAGGGCTGCAAACAGCTGATGGGCCATGGGTTGGACACACGTGTTCTAGACTATGACCTTCATGCTGTGTAAGTCACATTTTTGGTGCCAGTTGTTATAGCATCAAATTGTACTTGGGCATATTATATTTTCCTTGGATAATTGGAGCTGTTTTCAATTAGTATTAGGCTAGTTCCCCCCCCCCCCCGGAATAGTAACAGTCCATTCTATAGCTATGATTGCCAAATTATGGCATTACTGTGTTTCCTCTGATTGTCTTTTATAGCAAAAGCAGCATTATTTTGCTACAAAAATAGATACTCCCCTCAAATAAGAAAATAGAATCTGATGTTTAAGAAACGAGACAAAAGCAGTTAAGAAATTATTCAGTCATGGATCCCACATTTATGTAGTCCAGAAGTTCAGAGATGAATTTTTTAATGGAAATTAGGAATACATTTATTGCATGAAGCTTAATGCCTATTAAACTCTGCTCTGCAGAAGGATTTGGATCATAGGGGAAGCACTGCTTGACAATAACCAGCTTATTATACAAATGTGTTACTTTGGCAGCTCGAATGGACCCTAGAATGGACCCTGTCAGGAGTCAAGCCAGAGTTTCTGGCTCACCTATTAGAATAAGTAAACAAGAGATGGAGCAGCAACGACTTGTTAGCTGAGCTTGCTGGATGAAAAAGTGAAGTGGGATTGATCAAGCAAAGTACACCGTCACATTATTTACTCTTAATCATCAAGGATTCATTACAGTTTGGGCTTACTGTGACATTGTAGTGCAGCCTATAACAGTCCGGGATCCAATCTGGGTCGGTCACCGGCACCAAAGATTTTGTCTTCTGAGCTTTCGGACTTGTGCGGGAATCCATCTTCAGGGAACTTCTCACTAGCAGAGCTGTGCTATTCTGTATGTGGTATTTATAGTGCCTGTTGTAAGTGGCTTTTAGATGTTGATTGGGATGTGTTGAAGGCTGGCTTTTAAGTCATTCGCTGTCATTTGCACTATAAATACCACACATACAAGAGCACACACTCTGCTAGTGAGACGTTCCCTAAAAATGGGCTCCAGTACAAGTCCGAAAGCTCGGAAGACAAAAATCTCTGATCCCGGGGACCAGCCCAGATTGGATACTACAACACTATCCACTATATTTGCCTTCATTCGTATAACAGTCCAGTTTCATTCATAGTATGCAGCTACCCATGAATAATCACAAAAGGTTCTAAAAGATTCTAGTGAAGAAGCAACCCTAGACAATCTATTGGTAATCAATGGTTTAAGAAACAAAACGGAAGGAACTGAGCAACTCACTTGTACCCTCTATCTGCAGTTCTTTCAGTAGGATAATATATATAGAGAGAGGTAATGACGGAGAGCCAGGCTGGTGTAGTGGTGAAGGTGCTGGCCTAGAAACCAGGAGATGGTGAGTTCTAGTCCTGCCTTAGGAATAAAACTCACCTGAGTGATTTTGGGCCAGTCATTCTATCTCAGCCCATTCTATCTCACAAGGTTGTTGTGAGGGAAAAAGGAGGAAGATTAGGTACATTTGCTGTCTTGAGTTACTTATAAAGTCATAAAGATGGGATAAAAAATCTGATAGGTAGGTAGATAGGTAGATAGATAGACAGATAGATAGAGCTGAAGTGAAGGATTATAATGATCCAATTCCCTTCTTTGAGAAAATGCTGTTTACAGAGACTCTGGGACAAGCCTTCTCCAAGATGGCCTTTTAGGGAATGGCTTATACCTCATTATCCAGTCTTTCTCCTGCATACTGGCATCCAGAGAATCATAAAGACTCAGCTTTTCAGGAGACATTTAGGCATATGTTTAGCATACCGTCAGAGTTGGCAATGTCACTGTGCATTGATGGATGGTGGTAATTTATACCCTGCATGTTTTTAACCCTATGTTCTGGCATTTTATCAGCTGTTCAGAACCAATGGGAATTTAATGGCATAGAAGCTTTAGTATTTTCTTTTTAAAAAATATTAATGTATTTAAATTTGCCATGATTAAGAAGGAATCAGTGTAGTATTATTACACACTGAGTATTTTCTTCCAAAGTTCATACCATATAGTTCCCTGAAACAGGAAAAAAAATCTCTTTAAATGACGGCAGGAGTGATTCATTATTTGCCTGCCCAGAGGAACAGAAACTGGAATGACCCCTAATTGGAAAAAAAGGAACCTATAGTTGGAGGAACTTCGTGAAATTCTTTCAAATTGGAAGCTACCAAGAGCACGCATGCAAATTCACAGTCTTTTCCTATCCATATTTGCTTTGAAGTACATTCCATCAAGGCCAGAGGGGTTTATGTCTAGATACAAAGGAATACATTTGTGTACACCCTGGTGCATTATGCTTTCTGAAAATGATTTGTCAGTGATGATAATATTATTCTGATTATGAATAAAGAGTGCTGTGCTGGATGCTCTACAGTTAACCAGTAAAAGCAGATATGGTTGCTTTAATAAACAGATGGTACATGTCTGGAGTGTGTTTAGGTGTTTTTAGGTCAAAGGCTGAATATTTATTCAGTAATACAAACAGAGAGAAATATGTTTGGAAGCTGCAGACTGCATAAGAGCTCTTAAATATATTAATTCATGTCAGCTGCCCCTAACCTGATGTCCTACAGATGTGGTGAGATTATAGCCCTTATAATCCTGGGAACTGGAATCTCAAAAATGTCTCAGAGAGGATACACATGTTCTCCCACAGGTCTGTCTGTCTGTCTCCTTTCCTGTCTTGCTGTCTGTCTGTCTATGTAGGTTTAATTTTAACATTCCCCCAAAAAGAAAAGGTATGTGCTCAAAGAAAAAACAGGAGATAATTAGAAATATTTTATTTAGTGATTCATGCTACCTAAAAGAGTTTCTACTATGTGAAATAAAGACATAAAGACAAAATATTGGGGTTAAATGTAGTCTTAAAAGTCCAGTGCATAGTAAATAGATATGGTACGCTCAGTTTATTTTCTTTCCTACCTTACATTTTTCTACATCATTTCAGCACAAGTGCATAAATGTAGTTTTAATGGGTCTGCATTCAAATGTATGTGCTTTTGATGCATGTGATACAGGATCAATTTTTCTGTCTGTGTTTTTCCTTAATACATTGCTGTTTGGTATGATTTTCCCCAAGCGTGCAGATTTCAGCAGATTTCTGCATGCATTTTTTTAAACTTGTATTTTCAACATTTTTTTAAAAAAAATCACATAAATACCTGTCTTTAAATTAAATATGGATTTAGTTAGCTTTCATTAAAATTTGAACCAAGTGAACGTCTGAGCCATCCAAATTGGAAGTAAGACCCAATTAGTTCAATTTCTTCCCAGTTATTTTCTTCAGCCGATATAGGCAACAAATGCTTTTCTAGATATTGATGGACTGCAGCTCAGCCTTTTACAGGTTTTTTTTTCCTTGTCTCTCTTTGTTTCATTCTGTGTTATGACTTTGATGCCAAATCTCTTCCCAAAACTACTACCACCTAAGAATGTCTGTTTTTTCCATTCCTGTCAGTTCCTTGCAGTCAACCAATCATAGATAGTCAGAGGAGGTTAGCATCTCTCTTCTAGAGGATTAACTAATACTGGTAAAGAGCTGATCTTAGGAATGCAAAATGAGCAAAATGTTTTATATTCCATATTTGTGTAATTGCATCTCAATAGCAATTAACACTGAAACAATCTGTATATGCTCAATGATGGTGTAATTAATCTGGAGGCCTGGAAGCTAACTGGTGACTCTAATATGAGTGGCCCATTGGCTACCTGGCTACTCTAAGTATTCTTTAACATTAGCCACTGTCCTATTCCAAGGTTTTGGGATAAGGATGGGATTCAGGAGAATGAGGATGTTTCTTTCCTCCTCAGCAGCCTTGGTTGAGAATCTTCAGAGAAGCAAGAAGGACTGGACCAGCATATGATTCAGAGTTTGCCTAAAGGCCCTCTGCCCAAAGAATTAGTAAGGTGAAGTTACAGTGAAAAGACAGAATAGCCGCACTGGGCTGTATTGTTTCTTTTCAGTGGTTAGTTCTCTAGTTACATCTTTTCTCTCATTCACTGTCCCTCTCTCTCTCTATTTATTCAGAGTAACGTTTTCTG
Organism: Protobothrops mucrosquamatus; assembly: GCF_001527695.2. Taxonomy (NCBI): domain Eukaryota; kingdom Metazoa; phylum Chordata; class Lepidosauria; order Squamata; family Viperidae; genus Protobothrops; species Protobothrops mucrosquamatus. Next base: position 309,409 of record NW_015386201.1, on the reverse strand, counting down.
TTCAAATGTCAGCAGCGTATGTTTCTGAAATCCGTCTGTTGTTGCCTTTTTAAAAATTAAAATCCTTTATTCTTTATTGGTTCAACACACACACACACACAAAATTTAATAACACAAACACATTGTGTTTTGTCCTTTCACCATGGACTTCCATAATGGCTTAAATTTGGTAAGGTAGATTTATAGGGGAAAAATGGAGATAATTATTTAAAGTATTATTCCTGGATGAGGTGGATTTCCTGCAGTGCCCTCAACAGACTGTTGGTATGTTTGTGTGGGGTGTGTGTGTGAGGGGCTTCTTCCCTTTTCATGGCAATATAATTACTGACTTAAATAGTTATCTGGAGTGAACAATCTCACTAGCCAGTCCAAAACTCAATAGATGGGATCCCAGAGAGAGGATAGGTAGGATGGTCTTGACAAAGCATAGACACTAGCTTTCAAATGTTAAATATGCTTAGCTCATAAGATATGGCTCTTCTGACGTGAAAATCACCAAATTCTTGGAAATTATCTATGTTAATTAATTGTTTCATTTTGCTTCCCTTTTTCTAGGTAGAGGACTGAAGGTAAGCTTAATTAATTGTTCTTTAGTGGAGCAATATTGCAGTTTGAGGTGTATTGGGTAAAGAATGCATAAATGATTATTTAGCATATCATAAGGTGAACTGAGTGGGAAGAAACTTGACACATCTTTCTGCTACCTGGAGAGTGAAAAGCCAATTCAATGTATTTACTTAATGAAGAGATACCAGTAAGTAAAAAAAAATAAATAGAAAAAAATAGTGATTAAACAAGGAAGGAAGGAAGGAAGGAAGGAAGGAAGGAAGGAAGGAAGGAAGGAAGGAAGGAAGGAAGGAAGGAAGGAAAACTGATTTTTAAACTGCCTAAGAAAAAGTCTGGTGCTTGAATGGTATAAGAGCAAGTGCCAGGTGACTAAACATGACAATATGACTAAAATGATAAGTTTCCATTGGCTTTTCAGCTAAGATGAAATATAATACAGTACCTGAGAAGGACTTTTCCTATACAGTCATCAATCAGTGTCTGGAAAAAGGCTATTGATGAAAACCTATTCAGGTACTTAGGCCCTTAGACATGGCAGTACTAACTATATCAATACATATTCTTGTGAACAGTGTGGAAAAAGGACATTTTTTTAAAAGGGTGTGCACTTTCCTCTCTAAGCAGATTGCTGGATTCTGTTTTAAGGCAGGGGGAGACAGAAAGCAGAACACCAGAAAATGTCTATCTCATTTTGCAAGCCAGCTCTGTCTGAAATATTGGATCTTAAATTAGGAAATTACATCTCAGGGCTAAGTGGGCCTAGCATGTGCTTAGCTCTGCCTTTAATACAGAAAACATTTCCTAGCAATCAGGGAAGACTTTCCACAATCATGTCAAGTTATGCTTCATAGTGAAATGGGGAAAAATGGAAAAACGATTTCTTGGTTTTTTGTTTTTTTTTAAAAAATACTATTTTCCTCAGATAATTTTTGTCTTTTTACCTTATAGGGTCAAAAAGGAGAACCTGGAGTAGTACCAATGGTAAGTTAGTGTGTGTGTTTGTGTATGTCCCCGGGTGTGTGTTATATTACTCTTTACTGACAAGCATTTTATAGAATGTAATCTTAAAAAACTGTTTATTCATTTGGAAAGCAGTTCGCCTTTTTTTTTTAGTAATAGTTCTGGGCTCTTTAGGGAAAAAAATATCTATACGCTCTATAGATATTAGAATGCAGTAGAATATAAACATTTTTTTAACTGCCAACTTGTGAGGAACAGATGCCAGGCATAGTTATTACAATGTGCCATGCAATAGAATTTCTCATTTCCCCACCACCCCATGCAAGTAGTCCTCAATTTACAACCACAATTGAGCCCAAAGTTTCTGTTGCTAAGCAAGACAGTTGTTAAGTGAGTTTTGGCCCATCTTACGATCTTTCTTGCCAGAGCTGTTAAATGAATCACTGTAGTTTTTAAGTTAGTAACACTAACTAAAATTAAATGAATCTGGCTTCCCCATTGACTTTGCTTGCCAGAAGGTCACAAAATTACATGACCCTGGGACACTGCGACCGTCAGAAATATGAGTCAATTGCCAAATGTCTGAATTTTGATCACATGACCATGGGGACGCTGCAACTGTTGTAAGTGTGAAAAACAGCCATAAGCAGTGGTGGGATTCAGCCAGTTCGCACCAGTTTGGTAGAACTGGTAGCTAATTTTTTGTTGCCCGGGTCCAGAATGGACTTCCGGAAGCGGCATCCACACAGAGAACTGGTTGTTCACATATTTGAATCCCACCACTGGTCGTAAGTCACTTTTTTTAGTGCCTTTATAAGTTTGAACGGTCACTAAATGAACTGTTGTAAGTTGAGGACCACCTGTATGCATTTATTTAAAACATTTATATAGCCACCCATCTTATTTCAAACTCTGGGAGACTCCCAATCAACAATTAAAACAATATTAATAATAAAACAACATAATATATATATCTATTAAAACTCTAAACATTAAAAAACTGGCCCCAGTATGACTCTTTCTCTTCAATGGGAATCTTTCTCTTAAGGGAATAAAACCATCACAGCAGGGTTTTAGTAACTGGACCTAAACGAATTACTTACTAGTGTTTGGCACAAAGAGTGCGTGGCATTGTGGAAGCTGTCTTTTCTACCCAAACCAAGAAATACCTTCAAATAAGACTGACAGAGATCAATTGCTTGATCCCTTATTGTTTCCATTTTTCCTTCTATAGCTATACCTGTGATGCAGTGATAAAAACTCTATACACTAATTCACCTATGATAGTACCACAGATATGTATATTGGTATTGTGAGGCTAGCTGTTCTTTTTGCCCCCTTTATCTAATGAGATAATTGTCTGTTACAGAGGAAATAGGAAAGGCAAAATACCTCAAACTTCCTGCTGTTTGGACGATTTATCCATTATCCAAATAAGTTTGAGCCTCCATATAAACAGTATAACCATTTTTATTGCCTTTGCACTTAATGCAGGCTCCTGAGATGGGGTGCAATTAAGAGCCACTAGTTTGTTGGGTTTCCATGTTTTATTTGATGGAAATGCAATGGAGCTTGTTTCTGATAAGCGTTTTTTTACTGCAAAAAACAAAAACCAGAACAAAATGAAACAAAGATTATTGTATATCCTACAGTGGATTATGATAATGTACTCCCGCATATTTAACTATTTGATTCATTTCTCTTTCATGCCCCTTTCCCAAACACAGCATAGTTTCAAATATACCTCCAGTGTTTGCGCCCTATTTTTTTAAAAATTAACTAGTAACTCTCTTCTCTTCTCTTCTCTTCTCTTCTCTTCTCTTCTCTTCTCTTCTCTTCTCTTCTCTTCCCTCCCCCTCCCCCTCCCCACTCCCCTCCTCCTCCCCTCCCCTCCCCCTCTCCTCTCCTCTCTCTCCTCTCCTCTCCTCTCCTCTCCTTTCTCCTCCCCTACCCTACTCCACCCTACTTTTCTCCTCTCCTCTCCCCTCCCTTCCCTTCAAATCAATTAAAGACTTGCATAATTATTTCTGCATTGTTTACAATACTGATACTGCATAGTTAGGAGGGTTTGCCCTCATTCTTACCACTTGTGCTCCCTTAGGAGACAAAAGGATTGGTATGATCAGGGCTTTTTTTCCTCATAGAACGCCCAGAACGGAGTTCCGGCACTTTTTTTGGTTGGAACCTTGTAGGGTAGGCAAGGCGGGTTGTATGACGTGTGTGAGTTCCGGCACCTTTTTTTTTTTTTTTTAATAGAAAAAAAGCACTGGGTATGATCATCAGCTTCATATTCTCTAGTACCAGATAGATGGGAAGGGGGGGGGGGAACAGAGAAGAAGGTAGAGATTTGAAATAAAGAACTGCACATTGGTATTTTTTTAAAAAATATGTCTCTCCTTTGTATAGGGCTTCATACTCTACAGAGGAGCAAACCAGAATTAGTTGCCCCTTGCTGAAAATACAGGAAGAAGCTACAGTTCTTATTTGTTTCATAACCGTATCTCAGACGACACATGTTCAGATGTCTTTTCAGCACATTCTCTGCTTATATTTTGGCCTTTAAAATGCTTTTATCTTTTTTTCAAAGTAATCTACAAAAAGATGTGCTTGAAATAGTTCAGGATACTGACAGCACACTAAAGGTCAGAGATAGAATGAATCCCAGGATGGACTGAGAAGTGTCAGGACCACAAGGCTGAGAATTTGCCAGAGCCCATGCTTTGTGTGGAGCGGGAGGGGGCTGCTAATCCCTAACATTTGACCTTCCCTTATTTTAATTACAACTGCTCATTCACCCCTTCTTGCTAATCAAGTGAGTAATGATCAAAGGAAAGAAACAAATTATTTTCATTGATCTTGGCTTTTAGTGCCAACCTCATCCATTATGGTGCTTTCCAGAAGTATTAGAATTCTTCCCAGTTCCTAGAATCCCAAGTGATTTGGCCATTGGGAGTTCTAGGACTATAGGAGTTGAAGTATAACACATTAGAGGGCACTACATTGGGAAATTGGGTAGGTATAGGACAGGGGTAGGCAACCTTGGCTCTTTTATGACTCGTGGACTTCAACTCCCAGAATTCCTGAGCCAGCATTCTGGGAGTTGAAGTCCACGAGTCAAAAGAGCCAAGGTTGCCTACCCCTGGTATAGGACTTAAAAATGACAACAACAACAACCATCAAGCACATAAACAGCAGGAACACTGAAGAGGAAGTCTACCTTGAAAGCATTTTGAAGGCATGAAACTGACAGCGATGCGCAACTGTGTTTATCTTCATTATCAGCATATGTTTGAATAAAGAGCATATGAAACAGAACAATAGATGCTAAATAAATAGACAAATAAAGTCTAGCAATTGTCCGTATCAGAGGTTTTACATTTCTCTTTCCTTTTTCTTTCCTTAATGCAAATGAGAAAAAGATGATATTCTTGCCACAGTCATTACCATGTCCTAGAAAGTTATTAAAGCTTATGTCTTTTTTTTTTTAATAGGTTACAGGTACAAGAGGACGGCCGGGACAATCTGTAAGTATCACTCCTGGTTTTCTTTGTAGAAGCATGAATAGTTTCTTAATATTTTTTAGGAAATAATGATAGCTTTTTTTGATCGCTTAACTTTTTTTTAGTACTATGGGCAAGGAAGTATTGTGGAGAGATGGGGAATCCTTGCAAGATTATTGCTGTTACTTAATGCTGAATCTGTGGCTTTGGGAGAAATTCTACATTCAAATCCAGCTATAGGAAGATAGATATGGATTTTTTTAAATCAATGACTTTCCAAGTGGCAAATTCTTATCACTTTAGACACTATGGGCAACCTTGTTGGGACATCTCCAGTCATTCTTATGGATTGAGATTAAGGTCTGAAGTTCTTTTTTTAACTTCATATAACAGGGAAAGACTAGCTGATTTGTTTCTCATTATCCATTTCCTTGTTGTTAATTCCTTAATAAGGCCCAAGGGCCCAGTGATTCTTGTCACATGGTTTAAAAACTACTGTGACAATGTACAGGTAGTCCTTGACTTACAAACACAATTGGAACAGGAATTTTGGTCACTAAGCAATGCGGCCATTAAATGAGTTATCACATGACCAGATTCTACGTTATGTCCATTTTAGTGTAGTTATTAAGGGAATCATCTGCTCATTAAGTGAATCACACAGTCATTAAGCAGATCCAGGTCTCCAATTGACTTTGCTTGTGGGAAGATTGCAAATCATGATCACTTGACTGCAAGAGGTTGCAACCACTGTTGCCAACTGCCCTACTTGTGATATCATGTGGACAGCAAGGGTGGTGCAACAGTCATAACTTGTGAGTCCCTTTTTCCCAAGGCCATCGTACTTAATCAAAGCGAACTGCAACAAATCTATGCAATTGTTCTTTAATTTCAAAAGTGTGATACCATTACTATTTTATTAAATGCCCATGACTATTCTAATAATTGATTTAGGGACCTCCAGGTTCACAAGGACCAAGAGGAGCTCGAGGACCCAAAGGAAGACCGGTGAGTTGGAAAGCATTCTTCCAAGAATAATTTAATAGATTGCTATTCCTTCCCCAGATGCCCGAGATGAAATGTTTCGGGGTCAGAGATACCTAGGTTTGGCTTCTGTTTGAGAGACAAGATTATTAAAGTTTGGTTGCGTTCTATAATGTTTGGTTCGTAAATATAAAAGTGTGTTAGCTTCAGGAAAACATCATAAACACTCACAGCAATAGCACTTAGACTTATATGCCTCCCCATAGTGCTTTACAACCCTTTCTAAGCTGTTTACAGAGTTGGCATTTTGCCTCCCTCAACAATCTGAGTCCTCATTTTACCGACCTTTGGAGGGATGGAAGGCTGAGTTAATCTTGAGCTGGTCAGGACTGAACTCCTGGCAGTGGGCAGAATTATAGTAAATGCACTGTAATCATAGTAAATGCAACTCCAAGAGATATACCCGGGAGTCTTTTAGCCTCTAGCTCCCTCCGAATCGCTCTCTTGCATTCTGTGATTCATTTTTATCTCCCAGACATTGCATTCTTTCACATACAATGAGTCATATATTAAACAGTTCTGACATTCCATGAAGGACTAAAAAAAAAAATCAACCTCTGATAATTAGTCCTCAGAAAAAGACATCTACCAATAACCTTGGTATTTCTTTTTTCAAAAGATGAAGAAGTATCCCCCCCCCTTAGAACACATAATACCCATATATAGCAATTTAGTCCTCCCTGGATTTTTTTAAAAAAGGATTCCAAACATAAAATTTCCAATCATCAATTCAAACATAAGTATATAAACATTCCAATCACCAATCCAACATTAAAGTGAGAACAATAGAAATTAAGCATAACAGTAAACTTAAGAGGTATAAACCAGAACAATTCAATGCTAAGAATCAGTATAAAAACAAATGCAAACACATTTTTGACTGAACATGGAAAGGCCTACAGTGCTGGCAATAGTGAAATATTTCTTTGAAAGCTCTGAAGTTAGGGCCACCAAAAGGAAAAAAAAAACCTCTTGTATCTTTCTGTTTAATGGAATCTAGATAAGAGCCACAAGTGAAACGAGATGAGGCACTCCTTTCAGTTTTTAGCTTCCAAACTACTCAGAATGTCAAGAGTCAATACCAATATCTTGAAAGCAGGCAGAAGAATATAAGTACTTTTTATTACTTTATAAAGTCATGTTCTAGTAATACAAGTAGGTGTAAAACCTACTACCTGAGTAGTAGCAAGCAGCATTTCCCTTCTGTGAAGATATGGTCATTCATACCCATATTGTTCTATAGAGGTTTTGTCATGTACAATTGCTCATGTGAAGGCTTCCACACAATCCTGCATTGTATACTCACATATATAGTGATGGCACTATATATTCTCTATGTAGGCAAGTCACCCTGTAAATAAAAAAGACCACATCTTTACTGATGTCAAGCATGGCTTATAGGGGAAGATCTGGTTATCATCGCTTGCAGGTTAAACTAAAAATCTATAGAACAGAAGGAGTATAACATGGCTCCATCTGGTTAAAATAGTCAGATTAATGCCACAGTATCTTCAGTGCCATCTCCAAGGACAATCCCAGATGGGATCCAACCCTTGTACTGTAATATAAAACATAGAATTTGAGAGAAGTCTTCAGTGAACCTGTGATTATGAAGGCATTTGTAATACTTGCAATAGCAACAGCAATAGCACTTAGACTTATATACCGCTTCACAGTGCTTTACAGCCCTCTCTAAGCGGTTTTTAGAGTCAGCCTATGGCCCCCAACAATCTGGGTCCTCATTTTACTGACCTCGGAAGGATGAAAGGCTGAGTCAACCTTGAGTTGGTGAGAATCGAACTGCTGGCAGATGGCAGAATGAGCCTACAATACTGCATTCTAACCACTGTGCCACCATGGATCTTTTGCAGAAAGGGAGAGGATAAGTAAAAGAATTGAATTAGGAAAGAAGGGTATGTAGAAGAGAACATTTTAACCAATATAGCTTTTCAGGCAAGTCATACCTATTGAAATTCCCATTTCTGTAGAAGCCCTACCCAACCTGGTATCAACCTAACTACCTACATCTTTTTCATTAGGATGAAAGGAGGAGGTTTCTGGAGAACCTGGGATAGGAGCTACTGAAGCTTCCTGAAGCTTCCTGCTGGAAAGATGCAGGGAATATGACAATGGACAACAGTTGTGTCACTGGCAGTGATTTACAGCATTGTACTGCTGTAGAATATAGCAGGCTGCTTGATCTGATAACTCAACTTACATTTGCTAGATTTTTAGCAGACATAGGCAATTTAATCTAACCAATCTTGGCCAATGATACATAATGTCTGAAAGGTACCAAGTTGCTAACTTTTGAACTATGTTATAGAGCTGCATTAAGAGCTTTACATTTAAGGAGCTGATAGATTTAAGGAAAACATCCATTTTGATTGCATAATAATATAGTAATAATTATCACTACCTCTAAGGGATCAGTGAGAATTAAGAGAGAGAGAGAGAGAGAGAGAGAGAGAGAGAGAGAGAGAGAGAGAGATGAATTAATTTATATGAATGAATAATTCAGTGACTTGACTATTTTACCACTGCTGAAATACACTTAAGTATTAAAAGTATGTGTGTTGAAGCGCCATCTAGTGGTCTTCATCAGCAAATTCTTGTTTATAAGATGAATTGTGGAAGTAATTGACAAAACTGTATAGCTTACCTTTAGATAACTGATTTTCCAACTCTTCATATGTTTCTCAAATAATTGAGCCACCATTTTTTTTTGCAGAAAAATGTCAGTTTTCATTTCAGTTGTATTGATTATCTTAGAATTTTAATTAAGTATTTTTGTGGGTAGCTATTTCTACTTTTAATTGTTTGCTGTGGTGTACAATTTTACACACTCAGCATAATATCTACCAATACACTACAACATAACACCAATATGTAAAGAAGTAGCATGTAGGCCTTAACCTGCAACCATAGATGTATGTAAGATGTAAATGTATGGAATGGAGTGGTCCCATCTCCAATTTTCATATATATCAGAAGACTTGACATTTTGATATGAGAAGATGAAAGTTCTTGCATATTTTTATAATTAATAATCATATTATAATGACGGTTTAAAAACTCTTGATATATTACTTGCAAAGCTGGTATTAGAAACAATGATACATACCAGTTAAGTAGGTTACAAATGAATGATTTTTATAATTACGTGCAGATTTTTTTAAAATCAGAAATCAATGAAAATCTGATCTCTTAAAACCAGGTTTTACTTGGGCAGAATAATCCAAACCCTTCCACTCAACCCTAAAGAATAAAACTATGGGAGAGACTTCACTGCATTGGCTGTTGATGTGTGTGTGTGTGTGTGTGTGTGTGTGTGTGTGAGGGGGCATATTTATTCCATACACTTCACTAGGCCACCTCAAAGTTCCAAGGTGGTGGGTCCAACATGGAAAATTTCAGGAACGGGTATTATAACTTTTAAACTTCTGAATCTTAAAATTCCAAGTTTCCCTGAGAGAGACTCAGATGTGTTCCCTCACATTGGCTTACTTAAAAGCCTAGTAAAGCTGCTGCTTATCCCACCAGGAAGCCAGGTTTTTCATGACAGTTCACCTTTCCTGATTTCTCACAGAAATCCCTTAATCTGCCAGCTTTTACAAAATAATTTGATAAAAGCCAGAATAATCATTTTCCCTCTCACATTATTTGCATGAGTATTAAAATAGGTTCTTAAGCAACACTTAGTTATTCTTTCCTTGACCTCCTTTAGTCAGTTATCAACTTCATCCATTCACTTTCAAAGCAGTAGAGCAGTGCATAAGTGGAAGAAGCTGTAGAATATATTAGGTTACCAAGATACTTCAGGTTTTATTCCAGATTTATGAAATATTTGCATTAATTATTTTGTGATTTTTCCAGCTGTCTCCTAAAAAGCCTGTTTCTACTTTTAATATACATTCTTGCTCCATAGTCTCTGCCAGTATAAATCTGGAATGGTATCCATAGACTTTGAGATGTTTCTCTGAATTTATGCCCTGCATAAATGGAAATAAAAGCTGCTTGTGTGCATGCCTGTTGGTATTTAAACCTTGTGGGGATGCAAAATAGGCAGTTTTGCCTTTGTTAAGTAAATATCTGAAATCCACAAAATTAATTTCCTGGTATAAATATTAATTTATTGCAATTTCAACATATCCATTCCAAGAATTTTTTTTTATCCATGAAGGTCAAGGATTTGCATCAGTCAAAACACTGCCGATAAAAAAATGTCAATCCCCAGATTTATAATTCTTCCAGGAAAAAATGTAAGAATGAAAGTAGCAAAATCATTCCTTTGGAGTCTTATTATTTTAAAATGTATTACTTAGCAATAAGCTGTATGGTGCCGATTCCATTCAAATGAATGAGATTTTTTTTCATGAGATCTGTTAGTTTATCCTTTGAGATTTCATTCAGGTCCTATGTAAAGACTATTGGTAATTTAATGCAGTGAAGACTCCATGGGAACACTGCAATTGTGGAAGTAAGCTTGTGGATACATCAGTTGTTGGACCCAATGACTGAAATGATTTATACACTGCCTACTTGATGGATATGTGTGCTTTCTTTAAATACGCTTTATATCCAATCTCTTTCTAGGGTGCCCGTGGTCCTCCAGGAGTAGATGGGGAACCTGGCGTACCTGGACAACCTGGTGACCCTGGACCTCCTGGACAACAATCCACTGGACCAGATGGCATAAGCAGAGTGAGTGACAGTAGTAAATTTAATTAACTCAATTTCCTACATGTGCATGCTGTGATAACGATAAACTGAATAATAACTGAGCCCACACAGACTGGTTTGCAAATATGTCAGATTAAAATGTAATTGGCTAGCTTGTCCCAATGTACAAAAGGGCTTCAAATCTGAAATGTTCCCACTCAAAATGGATGGCTTGATCTTAACTGGTAGTGGTTACAGATAATTCTTGACTATCTGAGCCTAATTGAGCCCACAATTATGTTCCTAAGTCATGACAATAATTAAATGGATTACCAGGTGACTGCAGACTCTTTACAACCTTTTTTGCAGTTAACCGCTGTTAAGCAACAGCGGTTGTAAAGTGAATGCTGCAATTGTTAAGCAAACGCTGTGGTCATTAAGCAAACCCATTGTTCGCTACATGCCATTTTTTTTGCCAGAAACTGGAAGTAAACACAGGTTTCTGGCAAAAACAACATAAATTGCAGTGATTGGGACGCTGCAAATGGCCAAAAATGTAGGATAGTTGCTGAGTGCCCAAAATGGAGTCATGTGACAGCAGTGGGGTGGATGACATAACTTCAAATCTAGGTCATAAGTCCCTTTTTGGAGGGTCTGCCATAGTTTTGAACAGTTAGTAAACAGCCGGTCATAAGTTGAGGACTGCCTGAATTTGAAACTCTTCCAGAATGCTGAAACTAACCTTTTCTTGAACTCAAAACCAGTTGTGAAGAGGATATGTCAACCTAGAAATGTTTTGAATTTGGAGCATTTTCACATAGTCTACTAATGGGAGGCTGAGTAGTAATAATAATAATAATAATAATAATTTAATTTATATAC
>NW_015386201.1:266598-295223 GCF_001527695.2 Protobothrops mucrosquamatus | reverse complement strand
ACCCCTCTAAAAATCTAATCAATTTGGGTTTTTTCCCATTTACTGCAGCACACCACCTCTCAGGGCACCACACCCCTTCATTAAGGTAGGCCCTCGACAGTGATTTGGGCCAGGCCTGCGCGAGAGGGAAATCGCGCAAGGCCAGCAGATCTGACCTTGAGTACATCCCCTCAATTTTGATAAGTCCAGCAGCGGGACCCTTTGCTGAACTGCCAGGTTTTAGGGACAACATTCCTGAACTGTACTCCAAAAACATGGTTTTGTGACAAAAAAAGATCATGTTCTGTATGTACCATTTTCCACCTTCTGTCACAATAAAAATCACAGTATAAACTCAATTTTCAGAATGGTTGAAGGGTATACTGAAATCTTTTGGAAGCCACACACAACACACGTTACTATAGACATGTGATAAAATAGCGAAGATTTCCAATGGACTTCCATCAGATTACTATTAATTATAGACATATACTGCACCGTTATGATTTTCATTCTCATAACTCATGCACATCAATAGAAGTTTATATTTTTTCTTCTCTCTGGGTGGGATTTCAAAGGAAACTGGAGGTTCCCAAACATTTTGCTGCAACTGTCACTGGGGATTTTTATAACTGTTTCTACCTTTGTGCTCCCACTGCCACTGATTACAACTTTTATAGTTTTGGGCAGTTTGAACTTCAATGAATCCATGGATCTTAGATAGATGGTGAAAAAAAAAAAGAATAGCAGAAATATTTCTGCCCTCTTTGGTGTTTCAGAAGAAAATAATCTTAGAGGCTGCAGGGTTGTTTCCTTGTGTCTGTAAAATGTATACCTGCCATTTATAAAGCTTGCGAGGAATTATATATTTCAGTGATATCCAACTTACCTGTTACATTTCCAGAAAGTTAGATTAACAAAAGAGAAGCATAGAATGTTAGGAGTCATGCAAGACAAAGACTTTTTTGTTTGCGTGAGCAGTTTTAAATATGTGTGCATATATTGATATTTGGCTTGGACTTTTGTGGCTTGCAGAAAGTTTGATTATTGTTATTGTTCATTATTTTTATCACTATTTGAGAGAGAACCTAATCATCCTTATAAGGCAGATAATTTGTTTCAGACCTTGGATAATTTAATTTACACTAATTTCTCAAACTCCTGACCCTCAAACCTGTATGAAAAGATAATACATTTTGTTTTATTAAATTTGGTGTATCTTTGGAAACAAAAGCAATCTATACTATAGGAAATTCAGAGTTATGTTCAAATGATTAGTGAACTTTGGAATCAGTTGTCCTTAAGGAAAAACATAAAGCAAACTTGTGTTTTTCTCCAAAGACTATTGAAATGTAGTTGATAAAAATAATTTAACAGCTAGATAGACATACTCTACCCCACAAGCTGAATGAGGATCCAAGCTACAAAGAAATGTAACTAACTTTTCTGTGTTTAAATTTTAGGTTTAAAGATGTCCTTAAATAGCAAAAACACAATACAATGAGTGAAATGTTTTGGCTCAAGTGCCCCTGCCTCTTCATAATGGTTACTGTGACCTGAAGCTAAAATATCCCTAGAAAAGTGTGGCCCTCGGCTGGCAAATATTTATCAATTTCTAATATAATATGCAAGCATTATAGCAATCGCAGAGTTACACAACTGAACTTGACTGAAATAACGAGGAGAGAAAAGTGGTAGATGTGAACAAGAATTTCCCTATTCAATCATGATTTTGGGACAGTTCTCTTTTTTCTTCCATACATCTGAAGTTTCTTTTTTTTTTTAAAGAATGAAATTTTAACAGCAAACAGCATTTATTCATTTGTAATACATTAATAAGCCTCAAAGAAGGTGAAGCCTAATTTTCCCCATGTTTTTAAAGGTGAATGTGGCTGCACAATTCAGTCAGTTTTGAATTCATCATTGCAATGATTTAAAGCAGTACTGACAGTATTGTTCATTTCTGGAACATCTCTGATGATGGGAACAAAAACACCTTTCATACTCTTCTCGAATAACGAAACTTCTTATGTTTACAGCCATTTGCATCTCAGATGACAGAACAAGATGATGCCTTTTCACAGATGATGATGCCTGGTCCAGTGGTAAGGATATGAATTGATTAATTAATTAATGAAATATATATGAAATAAACACTGGAAAAAAAATGAAAGTGGAGCTGGATGGATCTTACAGCACAGTAAATTCTGTTCACAGTGTATCCCAAACAGCTTTATACATTGTGATGGACCACTTGTCAAACAATAGAAGAGATGTATAAAATGCCTGGGATGATCCGAGAACTCTATAAACAGGGGTGTGTTATAGATATAAGTATATAGCTAAAGCAAGTTCAAAATATATTCTCAGTTGTTCAATTTCTGCATCCCACATGGCCACAATTCTTCTTGTAAGAGGCTTTTTTTATATGTCCCCTCATGGATGGTTTTATAGATATCTTTTGGTAAATTTGCTCTGTGAAACGTTAGAAGATAAATGTTTCCCAAGGTAATGTTGATTACAATTGCCATTGTTTTCTTAGAAAAGTGACCAGGTATTTTGGGAGTTGCAGATATGGACAAGACTAGAACAGAGAACAAAAAGTAAATTCTGGAGGGATATGTTGTCTAGCTCTATGTAATGTCACCCCGTTCTTCTATAGGCTTCAAGCTATTTTTAAAATATTTATTGAAAAGGAAATAATATTTCCTCAAATGTTTTTCTGGACTTTTCATACTATAAAGTACTAATTTGCCATTATTATGCACTCTATGTGTGGCAGTTAGATTAGGCTTGCTCTCCCCATTGCAGCAGCTTTAATAGATTTAGATATTGAGTTTTGAAATTTAAAGTCAGAATTCATGGGCCAAAAGGCAGCTAAAATATCTAGTGAATTCTAGAAAAATGAAAGGTGAACAATGTTTTCTGGTCAAGGTTCCACATTTTTAATAAAATGAATTTTTGCCCCTGAAGAAGCAAACTTGACAACATTTTGAGGGGAAATTTGGGCTGACAATGCCAGTTTTCATGGTAAAATCATATTGCCCAACTTTCATATTTTATACTATTTGAGAACAATTAACTTTTAACAATCTGGCTGTAAGTTGTCCACCTTTGAGATTCTATGTCCGATTCACTTGTGTCTTTTAAAGAGCCCATTTCATTATTAAATAGTAAAAACAGACATACAAATATTCATATACAATATAATTTTAATAGTAAAATATGTCATTGTTATGAATTAGTAATATAAAAGCAACTTATCACAAAAGGGCTAAATTAAAAGGATATACATCTTCTTAAACACTATTTTAAGAAATAAGATTCAGGTTGATTCACTTTAAGTACAAACTGCATAAAATCTTAAGAATCTCTAAATGTTGACAACTCAATTGAGCTTTGCCTTAATTTCATGAATAGAAATGCCTCAGGGCAAATATTTAAGGTTTTGTTTGTTAAATATGTAAATCCGAATCTAGGAAAGAAAATTTATATATATTTGGTGGTATTATAAAGGTTTAGGTATTTTATGTGGAAGGAACTATGTTGTTGCTTTTAAGAGGCTGTACTCAATAATGCATGAAATTTGTGAAATAAGAAAATATTAAATTTAATAGTAATAATCTTAATACAGGTAAAACATTAGATGCTGACTATTGGAAGGAAAATAAATTTACATCATCTGGAGAATAGTAAGAGAGATTATAATGCCGTATGATAACAAACAATGTTTATTTTTATACATTTTTTACATATAATGCTGTATGATAACAAACAATATTTATTTTTATACATTTTATACATTTTTATATATTTTAGACTTGAATGTACTTTATATGAGAAAAAGTGAAAGCTCTCTAAATAATTGGTATCCTAATTTTCTTTTATGGCAATGATTGTGTTCATGACCAAGCTTTAATTTTATTGTATTTGTTTGGGAGGTGTCTTTTCCTTTCTTATATGGGATCAAAGACAGAATCAAAAGTTATTAATTACTGAAATATATAGAGTAGTTGTTTCACCTAAAGCAGGGGTAGGCAACCTATGCTGACTCAGGAATTCTGGGAGTTGAAGTCCATGAGTCATAAAAGAGCCGAGGTTGCCTACCCCTGACCTAAAGGCTGCGATCTCTCTACCTATTTTCTTGGCAAATATTTCAATAATTATATTGAAATTCCCATATATTTTCATAATTTTCTTTGCATTTTGTCTTTTTAAACTTCTTTTGCCAACATATGATGCCTGCATGTTGCATTTCTGCACTAGTTCTCACTATTTGTTTTATTAATAAGCTTATTTGTCCTGCCTCATAGGGTCCTGTGGGTCCAAGAGGAGCTCCGGGTAATCATGGGAAACAAGTATGTAGCTTGTTTCAAAATATTTGTGTGTAATTAAAATTATAATATACTGACTGTATTTGGTGCCCTTTAGGTCATGCTAACATGTGAATTATGGAAGTTAAAACTGATGTGTTTGATGGATGCCATATTCGAGTAGGATGAATTATATTTATCGTTATTAAGATGGCTAATTTCAGTAATCAAATCACAGTTAAGATTATCCATAGTTTATTTTGATGCAGATGTTTACTCACAACACCTGCTTAATTTAAAGTGGAGGTAGAGAAATTCATATCTCTACTTAGGGGCTGCACTGAAAAGAGAAAGTTTAATTTCTGTAAAGCTGGCATGGCAAGTAACTGCAAAAGGGATAGTGAGCTATAGGTCTGCCCCTTGTTCTAGTTTTTCTAAATAATATATTTGTCGTATCATCAATGGCATTCATAGTGTACAGTGATGATACAAAACCTGAATACTGATGTCATGATATGTGACCCAAGTACATATAGTAAGTCATAAAATTTGTGATGTATTCTTGCATTCATTCATTCATTCATTCATTCATTTATACCTCTCTTTTTACAAATAGCTCAAGAACTGCAAACATATCCAACACGCATTTCTCCTCCTATGTATTTTAATTTTTGCATTATTGTCATTGTTTTTATTTTTTTTAAAAAAAGATTGTTGCTGCCCAGTATTACTTGGTGAGATTGATGGCCATATAAGAATGAATGAATGAATGAAAAGAAAATGAATATAAGTAGTCAACAGTAATGGACATATAGTTACAGGACTAAACAGTTGCTAGTGAGATTTCAAACCTAAATGCTCCCTAGACAATTCACTTTTTAAAACTTGAAGAAAGCCAACAAAGGAGAAGCTGATCAAACTTCTGGAAGGAGGCTATTCCAAAAACACAGGCACAGCAACAGCAACACCTGTTTGCCTCTGGCTCCTCGTGTTATAGAAAGGGAGTTCTCTTTAGACATATCAGTTGGGTAGGTTGAAACCCAGTTGGAGAAGAAAAAGCCATTAGGACCTTGGTGCCAAGCCATTTGGCCTTTAAAAGCTAAATCCAGCACCTTAAGTTGTCCTCAGAGGAATATGGGAAGGGGTCAGCAGAGAATTTAGAAAATAGGTGTCTCACTCATGTCAACCTACAGCAGTTAACAAACGGAATACTGCATTCAGGACCAATTGAAACTTCCAGGGAGTTTTTAAAGCCCCATGTAGAGCACATTGTAGTAGTCTAAACCAGAGAAGTAAATACTGAAGGCATCAGTCCTCCTTGTGAAGTCTTTGAATTTCAGATAGAGCTGGAGCAGTGCAATATTCCTCACCCCCAACCGGCCACAGCCTATAAACTGCTCATTGGCCATGAATCTAAGAAAATTTCCTAATGAACTGCTTTTTCAGGGGCAGTGCTATTGTATCAAGAGTCAAGATTGAAAATCTCAAAGAAACTTGAACAAAACTCAACTTGTTTTGGTTGGGTTCAACTTCAGTTTCTTTTGCCTCACAGGCTCCACAGATGATGAAAGAGTGAAATTATTTTTACAAAGTTACAAATTAAGAAATTAGGATTATGGAAAATTGATGCTGGACCTAGGCTATCTTAATTCTTACAACGTATTACATTTATTTTTGTGGATTGTTACCATTAATTGATAGGCTACATCATTGTCCTGATTTGCACCATTTCTTAAATATATATGCATATATCTAACTATTTGTTTGCTTGTTTGTTTATTTGTTTATTTATGTTTTAGGGTCCTATTGGGCCCACAGGTCCTCCAGGTGAACTTGGTGACCCAGGATCCATGGTAAGGCCAATTATGCACATACTACCTAGTGGTGGGGAAGTAGCATAATAGAGCTTTATAAATTCTGGTATGTCACAGGTTTTTCAGAAGTTATGTCTGGGAAATCAATCTGGGAGACAATTTTTTATCAAAATATGTATACACAGTACAATTTTGATTGCTTAATTTTTGGTTGTATTTTTTTTTGTGTTAAGCATTTTAAAGTATCATTTAACTTCCTAATATAAATGTGTATATTTTCTCTACTAGGGTCCACCTGGTGTTCGTGGCCCAGAAGGGCCTCCAGGAAAACCTGGTGAAGATGTAAGTTTTAAAATAGATTTCTCAAGAGTATGATGCTAGGCACATTATATAATAATCATCAGAAAATAATCTTAAAATCAGAAAAGTTTATTTAGCAAAGCAAGGAAACTCATGTCAAGGCAACTGTCACCCATAAAACATTTTTGTAAAATAAGATTTTGCTCCATCTGTTGAAAGAATCCTAAACACCAGCAAAAGAAACTTCTTTGGTTAGGACGTTCTACAGGGGAGCAGGGACTAAATGAAATCCTGTTTTTCACTGCTTTGTTTTAATAATAAAGCAAGCATGTACATTAAAAATATCCACTTTCTTCACCTGCTAACTTCCATATATGTTGAGGTTCAACTTCTACAGGCTCAAAATTCTGGGAATTGGTTCCTAATATGTCCAGAGAACATTAGATTGAGGAAAGGTGGCATAGTCAACCATATAATAATGTGATACAACAAATTTTGATCTATTTTCAACACTAAATTCAAAAACTTCAATACTAAATATTCTAAATATTTTCTACCTAAATCTTTTTTATTTTATTTTACATTGATGACTGACATTAGTGGCTAAATAATACTGCAAACATTTTCACACATACAGTATGCAGTGTCCATGAAATATGGAATATTGACTTATCTGTAGTTACATGAAAATGGTGGGCTTGATCCAACACAGATTTTGTATTAATGAAAAGTGTCTCGGCTCCTGCAAGACAAGGTGCCTGATTTTAAGCCATTCCTCTCAATCCATTGTAACCTCATTCTGAAAAGTATTATCCTCTGGTATAGTGTGCTATGGGGCACAGAAGAGTATTATAGATAGTGGTTTTCAATAAAATAAAGTTGTGCTTTATGACAGTGGAAGACATTTCTGTGGGGGCAAAGTCACTTTTGCATAAAAACTAATGTCAATATTTATTTCCTGCTATGCTATATACATATTATATATTATTATGAAGCATAATCTGCTGATAGTTTTTAGTATAACCAACAACTGCATAGTGAGACAGCTTTCATTAGTATAGCTACATTCTAATAGAACTTCATTGTCTCTTGGAAGCTTGACATACCTGCTATTGCTGATGTGACAATTTCAAAGAAAAGAGAGATATACTTATTATAAATGACTAGAGTGTTGCCTGTATGTTAACAGAAATCTTAGTTGGTAATAGTTATGCATATTTATATGACTTTTTGAAAACATCGGCGCAATATTCAAAATGCATTATTTTTTAAAAAATAAACTTTCAACAGTTTCTCACACCTTCGGTGTGAATGACAATAACATGTTTCAGAGAAAAGAAACTCGCTGATGTGCAAGATATCAGAACGTTATTTATTTATTTAAGAAATGTTTATGGCTGCCCAACTCTCACAAGGTGACTCCAGGTGACTTACAACAGGGGTCCCCAACCCCCGGTCCGTGGACCAGTACTGGGCCACGGCATGCCAGCAACCAGTCTACACAAACAAGCAAAGCCCCATCCAAGAGATGCAGGGCTTTTGTGTGCAGAGGCAGCACACAAAACCACACACCCTCCGGTCCACGGAAAAACCTCTCTCCATGGAACCGGTCCATGGTGCCAAAAAGGTTGGGGACCTTTGACTTACAACATTAAAAACCACATCACAAAAACCAACTGGCCCCACCTCCCCCCTGCATGGCAGCAGCAACCCAATCAGATCAACCACTACCTTTATAATGTGGTTTTATGACTTTATTGTTTTCTTCTTTTAGGGTGAATCTGGCAGAGGAGGGCAAGCTGGGGAAGTTGGATTTCCAGGATCTCCAGTATGTACAATTAGCTGTTTCTCTGAAAAAAAAATCATACATTCAAATCTGGAATAAAAACTATAAAGAATCCTAGACTGCACTTACACAATTTATATGTCATCGGCAAGTGTACTTTTTTAAAAAAAAGAAAAGATAAAAGACCTGTATTCTGTTAGCTCAATTTCTTAAACTTACCTGGTTTTTAGAATGTGTAAGAGATTTTATCTTTGAGAATTATATTGTTTCATAGGAGTGAGAGCTGGGAATAGAAGATAAGAGTGAAAAAAAATCCTTATTAACATGTATCTCTTGACTAATGTTCCTGAGTGTGAAAAACAAAATATAAAAGATCAAAAGATCCACTGAGTTTCAGTTGCAAAGAGAATGTTAATGCAACGCACTCAGGAAATGCATCGAAATAGACAAAGAATTTTCATGTGGATAGTATCACTATATGTCATGGTTGCTAGATAATACAGGACTTATAATTATATCAGGATGAGCCAGAGGTTTTCTTTGTCTCCTCTATTCTCCTTGAACAGGGTCAATAGTTATATTGCTGTATTATCGTTAGACAAAATTACAGAAACATGCTTGTTAGCAGATTCCAAAAAACAGAAACATGAAACAAAACAACAGAAAAATGGCTGTTAGGTGTCACTTTGCCAATTTGGTCAGCTCCTCTCTTTCCTCTCATTGAACAGTCAATACAAAATTATCATTCTCTTCCATTCAAAGTAAATGCATGATTTGCTGTCCTGTGAAATACAATACAGTAGCACTTTTGAAAGAGCCCCATGAGGTAAAGGTTTTAGGAGAAAGCTTTAAACAATTCTGTTTTAAGATTGCTGGTTCAAAAATGGATTGTTTCCCAAGAAAACGTAAAGAACTATGCATAATAAACAGGACAAATTCCAAAGCTTTATTGATTATAAAGATGTATATTTCCTGACCAATGAGGCAAAACCATTAGTGGCACCTTTTCTCTCATTGTTTTCTATGTGCATTTAAATTTCAGAATCTAATGAGAAATGCTTGAAAAACTGTTGCAAAAATTGGGTATGTCTAGTTTAATGAAAAAAGGACTACCAGTGACATGTTGCCTTCCAAAGTATCTGAAGGCAACACACAAGCAATGGAAGGAAACTAATCAAGGAGAGAAATAACCTAAAAATAAGGAGAAATTTCCTGACAGAACAATTAATCAGGGGAATGTATTGCCTCCAGAAGTTGTGAGTGCTAAAACACTGGAGGTTTTTAAGAAGAGATTGGACAACCATTTTTCTGAAATGATATAGGGTTTCCTGCTTGAGCAGGGGGTTGGACTAGATGACCTCCAAGGTCCTTTCCAACTCTTGTTATTCTGTTAAGCTACAGAACAACAGCTCAGTTTATATTACAGCTAAGTATAAAAACTCCAGGGCCTTGATAACTCACACATTTTTCCCATGACGTGCTTCACGATTTATTTTATTTATTAATAAATCTAAATTAAAAAAAACTCATTTAGATAACAAAATCCTTTGAAAACTTGGACAAATAAGTAAACATTAAAATATGCAAATATTTTCGAAGGCTTTAATGACTAATCATTAATCTCAAGCCATTTCAAAGACCTGTAAAAGTTAGATTTGGCTTTCTGGTAAGTTTTGGAAATCAGCATATCTGGTGAATGATCTGCCCTGGGGAAAAATGAATAGAAAAGCTAAGACACTTAAAATCAAGCCCTTTCAGTTTGGGTAATGCCTTTAGTTGCTTTCTGATCAGGATCACAGGAGAGAAGAGGTTTCCATTTACTAAATGGTACTTTCCCCCATACTCTTGAAGGAATCATGTTCGACTGTGAGAACGAAAAGCCTTTCCCAGGAGATTGTAGAACAAGTTCTGCCATTTCATTTCCCCCCCTCTTTTTTGAGATTATCACCTGCTGTTTCCTTTGAAGCTTTTCAAAGTTATTTTTTATTTAAGCATAAGCAAAATTATTTGTTTATAATGTTGCATCCCAAAGCTAAGATTTTGTAATGTAGAAAGCTCAGGTATGCATTATACTTATGCCAGAATGTTAATTTGTGGTTTCTACAAATGCCTGTTTATTTACCTTTTAAAGTTAGTTGCCTCCCTTCTTTATTCTAACTGTGGACCTCTTTCTTTTTTTCTTTGCCAAGTACCTCAACTCTTCTCCCATCATTCAACTGTTCTATAATTCTTAGTTTCAGTGGCAGATGCAAAATCATATGTTATGTTTTCCAGTGTTTTTGTATCTCAATCCTCATACATCAATTTGTTACCTATTCTTGCACCAAGTAATTAATATTTCCCATTCTTATCACATAAAGAACCCAGTATAAAAAGTTGGACTGGCCTTCCTCAATTGGTGTCACTTCCAGGATTCTGAGGGTTAAAATGTGATGGATTATATATTACCATCCTTGCATCTGGGAACTTAATGATTCCGCCCTTATCACCTCCATTTTGAATTTCCTTGTCATCCACACATATTCAAAAGAAGAAGAAGAAACCCTTTACCAAATGCTCTTTATGCACAATATGTTGTATGTAATTTTACTTTAAATAGCATACACTTCCAGGAATAGAGGAGATTCTTTATGGTACAAACATGCTGGACAATTAAAAAATGTCATGGGTCAGGCACTTGATCCCCTCGTTGTTATGTTGAGAGGCCACTAAGAAGATAAGAGTCGAGAGAACCATGTTTAGCCCTGCATACCTTTCTTACATGCAAAGTCTATACACAGTTCAAATGACTATAGGCAACTTGTATGTGTGGATAGATAGGTAGTATAAACATCTATATTATGGGGACAGGAAGGAGGACTACTGGGACAGTAGTCTGACTTGAAATGAAGAAGTGTCTTGTGTCATTATATAATTGTGGATTTTCTCATTCTGCTTCAGGGAGCTCGTGGTTTTCCTGGTACACCAGGTCATCAAGGTCTAAAGGGCCCTAGAGTAAGTGTGAATATATTGATATTTATTCTCTTGCTATTTTTTTAAATCTTTGCTTCCCTTTTCACTATGTTCAGTGAATGTGACTTCAAAATTATTTGTCTGTTTCTTTTACTGGGCTTAATATGCCACTGCAATTGCTCAGTGGATTTATATTTATGTCATAGGGAGAAAAGGGACGTGATGGCCCTAAAGGTGAAATTGGAGCCCTTGGATCTAAGGTAAAAAATTGTTTTTGACCATATAGTAAAATAGTATTGTTCTATTGCTGCCACTTGCTATGACATGAATTGCATACTTTTAGAGAAGTTATGGAAGAAATCTTCGTTTAGTGGCCAAACCTTCTATGCTGCATGATGTGTTTGCAAAAATGTATGTCAAAAATAATTATTCAGAAACGGCAGAAATCATGCAAGCAGCTAAATTTAGAGCTAAAAAAGAGACCCTGGTTTCATTATGCAGTTTCTTACTTACTTATGCTGTAGTAAGAGTAGAGAGGAGAAAACAAGTATTGACTGGAAGCCACTCAGAGTTGGTTGAAAGATGGGCAACTATATAAATTGCTTTAAATAAATAAAACAATAAAATGTAGCCAATCAGACAAGATCCTTGAGTTCCTTATGTTTAGCAATAGACAAAATTACAATATTAAGCATTATTGATTCTATGCAATAGAAGTAGTTCTAGGAGGGTTAAAAGTGAGGAAATATTCACTTTTGTTGCCCACTAGGTGCTTCATGGATGGATTTAAATAAGCTCAATTCACACATGTTGCTTCTTCCTGATGAAGAAGAAAGCTTTAGTGTGATAGATTTACTTTATCCTTGTGTTAATTTAACTGCCTTCTTTAATCTAGATAAAGCCAGAAAGAACTATAGGTTAAGAGTTCCATCAACGTTTGCTTGTAGCTAGGTGACAAAAATATTGTAGAGGAACTAGCAGAAGGATGTTCTCAATGTTGCAAGGTTAGATGAAATTCAGACATGAGAAATACTGGCAGAATGAGTACATCCTAACATGACTTCATTTCATCCTACAGTTCATGGACCAAAATGTAGCATTGAGAGCCATTTTCATCTGGTCCACAGCTGTCTAGCCTGTGGAATAACTAGGCTTTTAAAAAGTTTTCATTGGCAACAGTGGATACCTTTTATAAATATAACTCTCCATTTGGAGAGAACTGGGATGGAATAGATTCCTGAGAAGAAAGAACCATCCCTTCTCAGATATTTAAATCTGTCCTCAAGAATCCCTCACACTCACAAGTCAATCTAGTGTGAACAATACATTTAATGTATATATTGGAGGCTGTCATGGAAGGATCAGTAGAAAGAGAAGCAGAAGCCATCAAAATGATACAACAAAACCTCACAAATATCGAAGCAACAAAATCTGATGCTTCACTTGGAATAATTTCCAACTATCTTTTATTTGGAA
Organism: Protobothrops mucrosquamatus; assembly: GCF_001527695.2. Taxonomy (NCBI): domain Eukaryota; kingdom Metazoa; phylum Chordata; class Lepidosauria; order Squamata; family Viperidae; genus Protobothrops; species Protobothrops mucrosquamatus. Next base: position 282,603 of record NW_015386201.1, on the reverse strand, counting down.
TATATATTAAATTACAATTTAATTTCATTATATGATGAAGGGATTGTTGCAAGGTGTCTAGTTTCTTTTTGCTTTGTTGCTGATATATGGGTCCCTAAGTTCGAATAAACTGTTTTTTTTTTCACGCAATGTATAGGGTGAATCAGGTCCATCAGGGCAGATGGGTGGAACAGGTCCTATGGTGAGTGTATCATATTCATTATTCACAATTATTTTCTTTTCTTTTTTCTTCCTGTAGAAAACTATAATATAAGTGTAGTTTTAGTTTAATTATTGAAGAAATATCTTTAGCAATTTTATTTCTTCATTCGGCTTTCTTGTTCAGTTGCTCTTGTTTTAGACCCCAGGGTCATAAAATTAGTTGGGATGGCAATCAATACCAGTTGCCAGCTGCCATCCAAACTGCAAAAAAATTGAGCAAAGGGGTGATTTTTTTTTTAAGGTGAAAAAGGTTAATCCCCACAGGAGCTATGCTAGCAGTTTGTTTCCTATAGAGACAATCATCCAGATTGAGCCTTGAAGTAGTAACTGAGAGAATGCAAGGAGACTTTTTTAAAAAAAAAAAACCCAAACAAACCAAAGGCAATATAGCTTGTTTTCCTTATGGCAGTGGAAGAACTTTTTTCTATGAACTCAAGTTTCCCTCAGTATCATCCATCACCACTGTTGCTGTAAGAAAAGCAGATACATTATCTGGTTTTATATTATGCTTTTATATTGTAATTTATAATTACATTATAATTTATAATGTATTATGCCTCTTCTGTCATCATTGACCTTAAAGGTGATTGACTATGCTTTTCACTGTATCTGCTTGTTCTTTCACATTAATTGCATTTAATTGAAACTGGATGTGATGATAGGATGATGATAGATTGTCTTATCCTTTATGCACCTGCCTAATAATTAACACCAAATTGGAGATGCCATACTTGCTATACATTGTCTTAGAATTGCTGGCCCATGGGTCACCAGGAAACCATGCCCACCCCATTGCTGGCAATGGAGAAAAAGCTCCGATACATCACGCAATGTCACGTGACATCATGAGTTTGACATGTCTGCTTTAGAAGATTATTCTCAGCACAGGCACCTATTAAGGAATTTTCTTTGCATTTTCCTATCTGGTTCTTTCATAGAGAAAAATGTACGACACAACATGTTTACTTCATAAGCGAGAGAAGAAAAGGGTTCTGTCTTATTTGAAAGATATTTTAAATTTCATTTCCTGAACTCTTTGGGTGTGTCTGTATGTTTACCTAAGATTCACTGAATTTTTATTCTTTTTATGTTGACTGCCCAGATAATATTTGTTTTGGGGTGGATAAAGGAAATTATCAGTCAGTCATAACTTGAGTTGGGGAGAATTACAAGCAGATGATCTCCACTTCCTATTTAACTTTGGACTAATATCTTTTTCTTTTGGTATTATTGACTCCAGGGTCCCCGAGGGATGGCAGGAGAAAGAGGACGAATTGGACCACAAGGCGTTCCAGTAAGTAATTATTTTTTGTACAATAATATAGATAAAGCAGTAAAATTGTTGAACTAGCTTGTTCAACCATCCCTACTTAAATAGGTCTTTGCTTGCTATTCACTTTAAACCTGACTTCTAGTTAAAGGCTAACTTTGGAAACACTCAGTTTTAGCCAATTGCACTAAAAAGCAATGAAATGGCATTGGAAATTTCCAATGGCTTTTTAGAGCCCTTACGTAGAAATAGAACAGCAGTTATCAGGGCTGACCTATATGTCAATAGCAACTGAAAATAATCTGAAACACATTGAAGAAGAAAACTGCTTCTGTTCAGTTCAAAACAAATACTTTCCCCTGAAGTGGTTAAGAAAAAAACAGGGGGTGACTTTTCTACACCAAGTTATTTCCAAGGAAATGTGCTTACAACTCCAGTCTTCCTTGCATGAAGACTTTGTAATCAATGAGAAATCAACCTCTCTCATGAGTTACATGTGTGGTGATGGAGCCCCTTTGTTCCTAATAGAAACTGGTGGTAGATTTCCTTGATATCCCTTTTAGCAATCAATATCAAGTCATATAATCAGGCTTCTGTCTATAACCTTTTTTCTTTTTTTCTTAGGGGGCACGTGGTTCACATGGTATGCCTGGGAAACCAGGGTCAGCGGTAAGTATCTCTCTGGAATCTTCATTTTCTTTAAGTGGATTTGGTAGATCTGCAATTCATAACATCATGTAATTTATTAAGATATTTTACAGAACCATGCTCTCAACAAAACAGTACTATTTACTATTGGTCTTGGACTGTAAAACCTGGATTTCAGTCTCCGCTTTGGTATTTACTGGGTGACATTGGGCCAGTCACTCTCTCCTAGTGCAAAGTATCTTATAGACTTGTGGTGTCCTTCCTTCCTTCCTTCCTTCCTTCCTTCCTTCCTTCCTTCCTTCCTTCCTTCCTTCCTTCCTTCCTTCCTTCCTTCCTTCCTTCCTTCCTTCCTTCCTTCCTTCCTTCCTTCCTTCCTTCCTTTTAGATTGTTCAACCCCAAACATTAAATATGAGAAAATAAGAAAATAATTTAAGAAATACTACTTTAACTAATAGTATCACAACAACAACAACAACAACAATGGATAATCACATCAAATAGTATTGATAGTAATAGTATTGAACATGTTGGAGAACCCTTACCTACACTTACTCCACTACCATCTGTAAACACACGGAAACATATGTTAGATGTCCTTTAAATGTTCCTTTAAAACTTTTTCTTTGGGAAATGGAAATTAGATATGTGGATAAGACAGTTACTAGAGTTTGCAGAAACAAATTGTAGAATTTTAAATTTACTTTTTTGTTCAGAAATGCAAAAAAAGAAAGGAGGAGAACTAAGGAACTACCTTATTTCTTGCATAAACAAGACAATGAACAAGCTGCTAATTACATTTTCTGGCAAAACAATTTCTAAGTATGTTCAGCACTTCCACAAACAATATCTTATGTACAACAGTTGATGGGATGCCTCTGCAGGCATCAGAAACAGTTGACCAGCCAAATTCAGGGCCAAAATCTATAACATATTCATTCAACCTGGATTATTTATTTATTTATTTACTTATTTGTGAAGTAGAGCAGGGGTAGGCAACCTTGGCTCTTTTATGACTCGTGGACTTCAACTCCCAGAATTCCTGAGCCAGCATATGCTGGCTCAGGAATTCTGGGAGTTGAAGTCCACGAGTCATAAAAGAGCCAAGGTTGCCTACCCCTGAAGTAGAGGGAAAAGAAAGAGCCAGTTTGATGTAGTGGTGAAGGTGCTGGCCTAGAAACCAGGAGATGTTGAGTTCTCGTCCTGCCCTAGGCACGAAAGATGGCTGGGTGCCTTAGGGCCAGTCATTCTCTCTCAGCCCAACCCCCTCAAAGGGTAATTCTTGTGGGGAAAAAGAGGAGGAGGAAGAAGCATCATACATTTGCCATCTTGACTTACTTATAAAGTAATACAGGCAGATAAAAATCTAATAAATAAATGAAAATAGAAAAAATGTAACCAACCAGACAGGAGCCTTGAGGATCCTCATGCTTAGTAATTGACAAAATGCCAGTATTATTGGCTATCCAACAGATGTACAAGAGTTAAGATTGAGGAAGCATCCAGCTTTACTATTTGCTAGTTGCTTTCTGGAAATATTTAAACAAGGTCAATTCATACCTACTGTTGCTTCTTCCTAATAAAGAAGAAATGTTTAGTGGAATGTACTTACTTTACTCTTGTATTAATTCAACCAATTTCTTCACTCTAAATAGATCCTCTCGTTCATAGACCAGATGTAACATTGAGGGCCGTTTCCATCTGGCCCACAGCTGTCTAGTTGTGTAAAATAAATAGGCTTTTAAGACGTTTTTATTGGCAGCAGTGGACAACTTTTAAAGCCATAATTGCTGTGTGCAGGGAGACAGTTGGGGAAAAAAACACATCTCTAGAGAAGAAAGGACTATCCCTTCTTGTGTACTGACATCTCTCTTCAAAAGACACCCATCCCCACAAGGCAATTAAGTCTTTAAATGTGAGCCTCTCAATGTACTCAATTCTCTTTCCAAAATTGTCTCATCATGCCACAGTGAAGCCTTTTTAAAGCCAAAGGAATCTTTTCTGCATGTGCATGTTTGTGGGGTGAACATGGGTGCATTATGAGCGTTGTCATCACTGCATTCTAAAGATCTGATCCACTTTAGATGTAATACAGAGTTCAGATTGATGTTCAGATAACCAGTAGAAAGCTTGTAAGTTAATATGATGGAAGCTGCATTTTTTTAAAAAATGTGGAGCACTTCCAAGCAGATCCTAGCATTTGTTGCAGCAATCACCATGCTTAGATCTTTTTTCCCTCCCTTCTGCCTTCCAAGATAATATGTTGTAGATTATGTCCAGAATGGATTTGGCCATGAATCAGTAATGTTAACTTAATAACCATTGTTTTATAGTTTGTGAAAGAAAAAAATTTAAATGGCAAAACAAAGGAAATACATGGTAAACTAAAAACATCACAAACATTTAAATATGTGGATACGTACACATATACACATGACTGATAATCATTAGCATTAGATAATTCTAAATTAAATCTGCTTTCATCTGTCTCCAGAGCTGGCTGAAGCAGAGTCAGCCTGACAACCAATGGGCATTTTTGTAAGGTCAGGAAAAAAACTAAGTGTGTTGGCTAGAGTGAGTCATATTGTCACTGAACAAAAATGCTGGTAGAAGAAAGTTTACATTAATGTGCGAATGACTGTTAAAATAAGAGAAGGATTGGGAAATTTGAGGCAAATGTAATTTGAACATAAAGAAACAGAACATCACAATCGGAAGTATTGAATTGTTTGATTTCCTGTGGCTTTTCTCCATTTTATCTTCTATCTATTTTCTGATCTTTTCCCAACAGCAAATCCAATGGCTACTGGGCTTGTCCAAATCTTCTTCTTAAGGTTCCTAAGGAACTTTTCCCCTAAAACTGACTTTTTTGGTAAATCACTGCAAATCCTGGACTTTCTCTAGATCGGTGTTTCTCAACCTTGATAAATTGAAGATATGTCAACTTCAACTCTCAGAATTCTCCAGCATGGAATTCTGGGAGTTGAAGGTAGACATTGTCAAGTTGCCAAGATTGAAAAATACTGCCCTAGATCTATTCTATTTGTGCCCAAGCTGTGCCCAGGTATTTTGGTCGTAGCAATACCCAGAGGCTAGAAATGGACTTCATTGTTAATATATATAAAAAGCATAATCAAACATTGCAGCCTATCCCTGACATGAATGTTAGCTGAATGTATGATTCAGGTGAATTTGAAACATATAACCAAACACTAGCATTCAAGTCAGACCTATCTTTGATCTTGCTTCAAAACATATTCTTCTAGGTGTGAAAGTGTGTAAAGCTCAGTAGCAAAATGAAGGAGAATAAGTTAAATCTCCCTTCTCTGGTAAGATGTTCTTGATCTAGATTAGGAATCTGTCCTATCTATAGGCTACAGGGTTCAACTAATGCACAGTATTTTATCTAATGTCTAATTTGATACCAAGTCGACTAAATTTGCTGTGTTGTTTCTTTTTTTTCATTTCCCTTTTGAGATTTCATTATTGTTATTCCCCCCCCCCCCAATCCTTTGTGTGTGGATTGTGGTTTTTTGCCTCCAGCTTTCTAAAGGAAGACTCAAATGGCTAATAACTTGAAAGAAGATGAGTTTTTGCAGGGATGGTTTGAATAAAATTCAACACAAGGCCAGAAAACACATAATTTTCCCATAGCCAATCATTTCTGGAACAGATCATTCTTCCTTTTAAGATTGCCAGGAGACATATCCTTTACCCGGGACAGTATTTTATATTGGAATATGCATCTTGTTCTTCAAGAAGAGCCCAGTCAGCCAAGGAAAAGAAAAAGAAATCACGGGGGACTAGTGAACATTTGAAAAGATTTGGAAAAGTTTATGATTGCTGCACAACACTGTCCAGAGATTGCTTAAGCATTCTATCTGTTTAGAATAGCCAAACAAATAAAAATCATTATATAACCCAAATAAAAATCTTTCCACTATTTGGAAGCCAGAAGAATGGACCTATGGTACTACATAGGGCTATCTGTCTAAATTACTAATTCCCACAACACTGTCTATGCCCTAGGACAGGGCTTTTCAACCTTTTCACCCATTGTACCAACTTTTAGGATATGGCAACATCCGAGTACCACCAGTCGCCTAGCAAGGTGTCAAAAACTTGATGACCAAAAAAAAAAAAAAAAAAGGAAAAAAGTGATAAAGTACAGGTAGTCCTTGACTTACAACAGTTTGCTTAGTGACTGTTCGAAGTTACAATGGCACTGAAAAAAGTGCCCCCCAAGCCACAGCCGAGCAAGACACCTGCCTGCCCACCCAGTGGCGCTCTTCCTCCCGTCCGAGGTTTTCATGGTTGTGAGCATTTCTGTTGAGGATTAGCAGCAGGGGGTGGGGTGGGGGGTGTTTGGTTTTTATCCCCCCCCCGTCTGCTGGGTGGTTGCAGCAGGTTTTGATCACTTCACATGACCCTGGGACACTGTGACCGTCATAAATATGAATCAGTTGCCAAGCATCTGAATGTAAAACACAAGACCCTGGAGATGCTGCAACATTCCAGCAGATCGGCGCTTCTTCTGGGCTCAGCAGAAGCACCAGGATCAGTGCTGCTTTCCAGCTGATTGGTGCTTCTTCAGGGCTCAGCAGAAGCACCAGGATCAGCGCCGAGCTCCAGTTGGAGCCTGGCGCTGATCATGGCACTTCCGCTGAGCCCTGACAGCCCGGAAGAAGCACCGATCAGCTGGAAAGCAGCACTGATCCTGGCGCTTCCGCTGAGCCCTGACAGCCCTGTAGCTCCAGCCATCTCTCGCTCAGGCTTGTGCGGTGCTGCCACCGGTTCAGCTCATTCCCCTTCCCCGCTACCACTTTTCTAGGATAGTCGCGTACCACCTGCCAGGTGCCAATGTACCACAGGTGGTACCTGTACCACTGGTTGAAAAGCCCTACCCTAGGATGTCAAACCACCTAGTAGGACTGTAGTACCTATTATCCTTCTCATCTTTTCATCTTTCCTATTGCCTATTTCCTTAGCTTCTTATGACTATAACTTAAGACTATTGCCTTTATTTAGTATCCTATTATGATTTATGTTGTTTGCTTCGTAAGTATCCTATGACCATCACTGAGTTTGTATCTTATAATTTATGATGAATGTATTTTATGATTATGATCATGATTTATCACTTGTTGCTTGTATGGACACTGAAAGCTTATGCATCGGAGACAAATTCCTTGGATGTCCAATCACACTTGGCCAATAAAGAATTCTATATTCTATTCTTAAAAAGGATATTGTTATTTTCTGTAGGAGAAATGAATAGTAGCACAGACTCTGTCCAATACTTATATTCAAGTTAAAACTGGCTAGTATGATGTACATGTTTGATTATTGTCCATGGACTGCATTGTCTTGAAAGTGATATACAGTGATAATAAGTTCTGCTAATGACTCTGATATGTGATTCTTCATTCAAGAAAACATGGAATGGGACATTTCCTATTATACCTCTGCTCTGATCTTTGGATGGAACTTGGCAGATGCTTTGCAAGCTTTGAACAGTACTAAAGATTTGTTCTGCCTCTCTGCAACTTGACTTGCACTGACATTCAAGCACTATGAAATTCAAAGTCACTAAGTCTATGTTGTGAAAGTGAAATATTTAAGGAGAATGGTCAATCCAATTCTGTCTCCTTTTTACTTCTATAGGGGATGTATGAGTAGCCTCAGGTCAAAAATGGTTAACGTTTTCATTGGATTCTTTTTTCCACATTTCTTTATGAATGAATATAGATTTTTTTCAACGTGGAAAAAAGTGAAACTAGCAGATGTCTCAGCTGACTCAGCTCCCAAGTTTGAAGATTCCATACTTCAAACACTGACCATTGAGCTTAATTGTTACAGTTTGCTAAGCAGTAATAGTAGAGCTCCATTAAAGTGTCTTATTAGAGTAGAAGACAAACATATTTGTTTGTTACTGCCAAAAGCGTTTTGCCTAAAGTGAATCAAAATTAGCAGAACAACTAATTTATTGTTAACCCTGTGATTGGCACTGGGAAGTGAGGGGGGAGGGAGGAGGGAGTGGAAGTGTGGGTTGGGGAAGGGGGGGATTTATATTGTAAAATTTTATAAAATTTTCAATTAAAAAAAAAATAGCAGAACAACAACAGAAAAGAATACCACTTGAGTTAAGTTGGATGTAATATGTCTGGCCTTTAAACCATTAACTGGCATGAAGGGTAAGGAGCAGATTAGGACTTTATCATAAGGAAGGGAGACTTAAGATTTGCTCTGCCATGATCCAGATTAGAATACTTTCTTTTCCTGTAGCCACATAGAGGAAATCTTTGGTAGCAACATAGGCTTTCGACCATTTGCAGAAAGTACTCATCATCCCTTTTCAGTGTTGCTTAAAAAAATGGCATGTCCCAGGGACAAAACTGTTCAAAGTAAAATCCCAATATACCTCTTCTGCACCAGCTCTTGGCTAAGGGAGAAAAAAAACCACAAAAACAAAACAGCTTTACACTATCAAACTATGTGATGGCACGCTGTAAACTGTTGTGAAATTTCCCCTTCAGGATTTTTCCCCTTAATATTCAGGTAACTCATTCATCTAATGCTTTCTTAGTTCTTTGAAACTTTGCATTATAATCTGTGCCTTTGGGTTTTTTACTGTCTTGAGATTAGTCAAGTTATATGGCCTTCACTTTTATTATTATTAGTATTATTTCCCACAGAAGTGACTATTTGTTAAACTGAAGCGGAAAGCATTATTTTTCAAAATCTATGTTGTCATTTGTTGTCATCCTGAGAGAACAGGATCAGGGTAGATAAATCTGCCATTTTCACTTTCTTCTACAACAGCGGTTCTCAACCTATGGGTCGCGACCCCATTTGGGGCCGATCGACCATTTCACGGGGGTCGCCAAGCAAGGCTGTCCGCCATTTTTTTTCCCTTTTCCAGCGGGTGCCTTACCTCCCTTAAGCTGGGCCAGCTGGTGGTCGGCCTGCTCAGTCTCTGCTGCTTGCCAGCTACGCCTTGGCCGGCACAGGGGGCGGAACCACGCATGCGCGGCACTCCCGGGCAGGGAAAGTCCTCGACTTATGACCAGTTGGGTAGTCCTCAACTTACAACCGGTTTAGTCCTCGACTTATGACCGGTTTAGTCCTCAATTTACGACCGGTTTAGACCTCGACTTACGACCGGTTGGGGTCGCGGCATTAAAAAGGTTGAGAACCACTGTTCTACAACCATTTTTTTTTTTAAATTATCACATTTTTTTCTGTTCGGCCCATAAATTGGTGGATTTTTGTCATGTTCTTTTACAGAAATTAACAGGAAAAAATCTTACTTTCTCTATCACCCAAATTTGGAAGCTGCATTAGTTCCCAGCGTGGAAAGCGATCAAGCTCTGCTTCTTTCTGTGTGCTTGTTGTTCAAAGACCAGGAATTAGTCGGATAAAAGCAGGTGACAATCCTGATCCAATGATTGATTGAATGAATGGACAGATGCACAGAGTTAAATCCTTAACCGAGAGATTTGTCACTTTCACTTTGTCCCACATTAAAAAACAAAAGTCTACATTCATTCTTAAAGAAATATGAAAAAAAGAATCCAATGAAAATGTTATCCATATCTGACTTGAGCTAGTCAGAACTTTTCTTGGCATGAAAGAATATACCATTCCATTGCATTGCTAAATATTAGTAATAAAATTATAGTCAAAATCTTACCATTCCTTTTCTGTGCATGAAATAAGCATTTTATTTTTATATATGTTGCTCCTTAAAGCTCCCTTCTGCACTGAGAATGATAGAATAGAATAGAGCTGGAAGGGACACCTTGGAGATCTTCTAGTCCAGCCCCCTGCTCATGCAGGAGGACCTATACCATCTCAGACAAGTGATTGTCTAGCCTCTTCTTAAAAATCTCTAGTGATGGAGCGCTCACGATTTCTGAAGGCAAGAATGTTTTAATTCATGCTCTTGCAAGAATATTTAAAGGATTTGCTCATTGATACTCAACATCTCTTCTTTGTAGGGTCCTCTTGGTATAGCTGGTTCATCAGGTTTTCCTGGCATACCTGGCATGAAGGTCAGTGGTTTTTTAAAAACTTTATTAATCGGTTATGGAATGTACAGCTTGGTGATAGCCCTTGGTCAGCCTGGACTGATCCTCAATTCGACTTACTTAGTACTTGAATAGAAAGTCAACAGGAAATCCAGGCTAGGCAGAGATTTTTTTAAAAAAACTTACATAAGATGATAATATAAATTTTCAATATTGCTGCTAAGAAACAAGATATACATGTCCATATAGACATCAGGAACAGAGCTCAACTTGTAGGAGACTTTATCTTCATGCAAATGGTGTATTCCATGAAAGAGCCAGTTTGAGATAATGATTAAGGCATCAGACTAAAAAGCAGGAGATTGTGAATTTTAATCCCATTTTAGGCACAAAGCCAAGTAGGTGACCTTGGTCAATCATTCTCTCTCAGCCCTGGAAAATGGGCAAGGGGAAACACTTCTGAAATCTTATCAAGAAAACTGCAGGAATTTGTTCAGGCAGTCCCCAGGAATCAATACTGACTTAAAGGGACACACACACACACACACACACACACGGGCACATTCCATAGTGAGAATGACAGTAGGAAATAAGATTGTTCATAATTAAAGCCTCTTAATTTAGAAATTATTCCTCTGATGTTACAAACTGTTCCACTGATTAATTGTTCTAACTATCAAGAAATTCCTCCTTAGTTCTAGGTTGGATCTTCCCTTGATTAGTCTCCATCCATTGGTTCTTTTCTTACTTTCAGTTGCTTTGGAGAATAGGTTGACCTTTCTTTTTTGTGGCAACCCCATAGATATTGGAACACGGCTATCATGTCCTCCCTCGTCCTTCTCTTCATTAAACTAGACATGAAAAGAAGGACTAGAGGTGACATGATAACAGTTTATCATATTCAGATTTTGGAAAAGAGGAATAAACTCTCCCAGGGATCCCACTTTTAGGAACATGTATTCAGTAGATATGAATGGATTGATAGAACCTTTAGTTAATTTATTTCTCACGATCTAGGTCTAGGTCAGACATGTCAAACTCGTGATGTCACGTGACGTTGTGAGACATATCGGGACAGTTTTGCCATTGCCGGCAATGGGGTGGGCGCAGTTTCCAGATGATGTGTCCGGCCTGCGGGCCAGCAGTTTGACACCCCTGGTCTAGGTTGATTCTCCTGCTTGCCAGGATTTTGAATGATTTGGGGAAGAGTCAACATTACAGAAAGAGTAAACAAGGGTTTAGTACCAATTCCTGAAACTTGGTTTGTACAGGACTGATTAAGCCTGAGTTCAGATAAAATGCTGTTTGCTCAGCATTTATTTTCTGGCCCTGAGATCCCAAATGACCTATTACTACTGCATCTTTTTTCACTAGTAGGAGGACAAGCCAAGCAGGAGATATTAGCTGTGCAAAAAACAGTGTTGTTTTATGAGAATATTGCCCTGAACTCCCCACTTAAATGAACTGTGCAAAAAGTATGTTAGTCAAGTATTTTGTTGCAGCTCCAGATGTGGATGGATGTAATTTGAAATGGGAGATGGGCATGAACCAAGGACAAGCAAATATATCACATGTACTCCAGTGATGAAGTGAAGAGGCCTGTTTCTGAGATAGTCACGTAGAGATAATCAGTTAGATGAAATACATTTTATATATCCTTTCAATATTTTTTTTTTACTATTGTAAATGTGATGTTACTTATTTGCACAGATCTGGTTGCAACATCCCTTAGGAAGCTGAAACAGCTGGAAATGCAATCTATTTAAATGGATGTTGGCAATGCTTTTTGGATTCTGTGCCACAGCATAATAAACAGCAGAAAACCTGAGAACAGCCAGAATTTATTACTCATTTATATGGTGTCATTAACTGTCCGCTGCTCATGCAGTGTTAATGCCTCTCCTCCCAGCTTCAATACCTAAACAAAATTGACAAGAGAGAGCTTATTTAGTGTAAAAAATTGGAATAGAAAAAATATTCCCTGACACTGGAGGATCTTCCATGGGTTGGCATTGCAATTCCCAAAATTTCCAGCCAGGGGTGCTGCTAGCTGGGAATTTGGGGAGTTACTGGCCTCACACATTTGAAAGTGCAGGTTGGGAAAAACTGCCCTAATAAATTGTCTTATTTAATAGATTTCTTTAGCTGCTCTTGGAAACCAGTAGCAGATTATTCCCTATTCCTCTAGATCAGACATGTCAAACACAAGGCCCGGGGGCCAGATGCGGCCTGCAAAGTGGTTTCATGTGGCCCACGAAGCCATCCTGGAAACAGTGAAGGAACGGCCCCCGCTGCCTTGGCCCTGGCATAGACTGGCTGGGAGCCAATGTACAATTTTGTGGTGGCCATCTATGCTGAAACGCATTCAGTCTTAGCTCCACAAGGCTGTCTAGAAACAGCGAGGAACCAGCCCCTGCTGTTTTGGGCCCGCCCCCTGGGTGCATGCTGGGGAGGTGAATTTAGTGAATCAAATAATAACTTCTCTAAATACGTATAATAAAGTAAGCCGAAACTTTAACAAATGTCTAAAGGAAAGGCATAACTTTTCTGTTTTTTATTTATTTGAAGGTAAGTCCCTCAATTTTACAGATCAATAGAATTACATTAACAATTAAATTACATTAACAATCACCACAAACTTCCATAATCCTATCTCCAATTTATTTATTAATAGCATGTCATTAACATAATTTGTATATGAATGCAATAGATAGAGCATATGAGCCTTTATATGGCTTCCAGTCTCATTTTTGTAGTTCCAGGAATCTTCCAAAATCATCATGCCAAAATTTTACGGTAAAACACTGAATAACAATAATAGTTTTAATATTTTTTTAGCCAAACAATGTCTGATTACAATGTCTCCAGTGGGTTTCTCATACCTATTTTAATTAAACAAATTACTATGCAAAGGTCATTCTTCAAAAAGTACCATCAGTTCTATCTCAGCTCCCATCTGATTATGGTGTCACATCACCCATAGATCCCCGTGGTCTTTAGCAGCAAAAAAAAAAAAAAAAGTAAAGTGGTGATGATGATGATGATGATGAGGAGGAGGAAATAAGAGAAGGTGGCAGCAGTAGCAACCAAGTCTAGACATAAAATAGTCGATTGTCTATTACACTTATTTCATTATACAAAAATTATTTATCTCATTGTATAAGGAAAAGCCTTGAATTCACTTTTTCAAAAGTAACATGATTTTATAATGTAATAGAACAAAACAGTTCAACAGAAAAAGAAAAAAAACCAGTTTTTTTTTAAAAATCCCACCTAATATGATGAATTCAGAGACTAGGTATGAGCCTGAATGATCAGATCATGTGGCTGGGCTGAAGACATTTTATTTCTGTGCTAAGCTAAAGGACAAAATGGCAGCCCACCACTCCTTATATAAAATCCAGATAAACTTCATACTACATTTGCACCAGGGTAAGATTGTATTCCACACTTAGACTACCTAGGGAGATTCAGATAATTATGAGGAATAGTTAGGAGCAGACACTCTATAAATTTTAAATTCAAATAAGCACTTCTTTAAAAAAAGAACCTTCAGTTAATGCATAATATGTTTGTTAGGATGTTTAGTATTAATATTGTTATTTCTACTTTCTTTTTTAATGTGGAATTTCAGGGTGAAGCTGGTCCTACAGGTGCACGTGGTCCAGAAGGTCCTCAAGGACCAAGAGGAGAAACGGGTGCCCGAGGTCCCCTAGGATTATTTGGTCTTCCTGTAAGTTTTTCAAACTGTCATAAATTAAGTTTGAAGCTATTCATCCCTGACTTGCTCCTAGGCATCATTCATAAATATACAGAGATAGAAGTATAGCATGCATATGGAAAAAATTATGCATTGTCTTCACAAAAAAGAATATGGAGAATAATCTGAAATGGACTGTAAAAAAAGTTAAAGATAGTTGTAATCACATAAACAGAGGCACAGATTATAAAAGAGAACACTTAGCATGTCCCAGTTTTTATATCAGGGAATACCGTGTTCTGTATCTAGTCACAGTGTCAAAGGATAGTGAGAAAAGGCTTGAAAGTAAAAACTACTTTTGCATTATGTAGCTTAAAGCAATGGTACAATAATTTCTTTGCTTAGGATAGTCAGATATACATGCAGTAGCTGGAAATTTATACATCAGCCAATATGCCTTTTCTTTGTAACTTTCCATAATGTATGCTTTTTAATGATACTTTCCATATGGATGTATTTTTATTTGGTTTATATTTTGCTTGGAACTAAATCACAAATTCTGGAGAAGTAGAGAATCTGTAAAATAAGCTTTTTGATCCAAATCGCAGTGCACAAAATATGAAATAGGTCAGCTTGTTTAAAAATGTAGACCAAATGAAATCTTCTGACATTCTATTACGTTGTAGAAATTGCTTAAAACTTACAGTCTTTCAGGGATCTGTAAAAGTCCCCCAGAATAGGCAAGTTTCAAAAACCTGAAACTGTTTATATTTAAGTTGGGAGACATCTTAAGCCATTAAGACATCTAGATATTTAAAATAACTTCTTTACAAGTAGTTCCTACTTAGTGACAGGTCGCTTACCAATCATTTGAAATTACAATGGGCCCCAAAGAAGGTACTTACTGTCTTCATTAGTTTTGATCCCCCCCTTGCATTTTGGGCCCTAAGTAACCCATCTGCATTTACAGATATTTGCAGCATCCTATGGTCAGGTGTTCAGATACCGGCAATTACTTCCATTTTCTAACAAAAAAGCACCCACTGTGTTTTCTTTACAGTCACCATGTTTACTTAACAATTGCCACAAAAAATGTCATAAAATGATCAGGTCCATGATGGCCCAGTTAAGAATAACATGAGTTACGACTCATGTTAATTGCAGGCTCAATTATGGTCTTAAGTCAAGGACTACTTGTATCATTTGAAACTTCTTATCTGAAAGATGTACCCTTACCTACTTACCTTTTGGAATGTATTTCTTCAATATGTGTGCAAAGCCTGGTTGTTGTATTTAATTCTTACCACTTCTTTTATGCCAGTTTTAAGCAAATAGTGCCTTAATTCATATTGCAGTGGAAATAATAAAATATTTTGTGGCACCTTAATGACTAAGCATTTTCTGATGACACTTTCTCGAAGTCTATCCCATGAGAGCTTATGTAATAATAAATTTGTTCATTTTTAACTAAGGCTGAATAACTGAAGCTAGGTCAGAATCTTAAGATTCTTGATATTTTTAGTACATGGTTTTAGGGTAGTTGCCATCAAAGGACAGATGTCCACAAAATTCTAGTCTGTGACCAACTGGAATTGATATTAAACAGCTGCCAATGTCTATTCATCATGAAAAATACTCCAATCTATATTGTTCAGAAATGAAATCACTTGATACATAAGAAATTGACATTTGCATGTGATCTTTCAGTCAAATAGGTACATAGGAATAACTATGCTTGATGGAATTATATTAATACATATCTGTTTTGTGTTGTTTTAGGGTGCTTTAGGTACAGATGGTTCCCCAGGTACAAAAGGGCCTTCAGTAAGTAACTGCCTTAAGCAAATACTCTTTTTAAGACTTTATATTCCATTCTGTGGGCATTCTTGACCATATCAATGTATCTCACAGGGATCTCCAGGAACTTCAGGGCCACTTGGCTTATCAGGTCCACCTGGTTCTCCAGGACCACAAGGCAGCACAGGCCCTCCTGGCATTCGAGGACAAATGGTAATGATTTGAAGCATCAGAAATGGTAAAATTTTGCATTTAATGCACATTTATTTATTTTGGGTTTTATATCCCACCATAATCCCGACAGTCAACAACAGGATTGAAGCACCCCTGGTAATAATACAATTAAAACCTTTGTGGTAAC
>NW_015386201.1:263609-266081 GCF_001527695.2 Protobothrops mucrosquamatus | reverse complement strand
TAGCAATCTAAACTGACTTCTTATTAACAATAACAGAGATAACTTAAAGAGTAACAGACTAAGAATAGGCCTATTTATTGGAACAATCACATGACTTTTAGGGAAATATTTTTTATAACTTGCAAGCCACCAGGTGCTCATGAGACTGAGGCTGGAAATTTGAAGCAAATTGAAGTGAGCCTCTTCTGTAGATAATAGTGACTAAGTAACTTGATAATGAGATGAACAAATTCTCTGGTAGTATTTTGAATAAGAAAACCAACATTTAAAACTTTTAATATTTAGCGATTGCTGACAACAACTCATATCTTCTTTATTTACATGGAACAAGCTTGACATACTGTATCTGCATATGATTATAATACTATTGAACAGATGATGTAGATCATACCATGGTCTCTACTGCTGAAGAAACCATACATTTTGCCTATATTAATAAATTTTGAACAAGACATGGATTCACAAAAATGTACTTCCTGTCACTTCGAATAACTCAGATCATTATTTTAATGGTGATATTTGCTTTCAGGGAGATCCTGGTGTTCCAGGTTTCAAAGGAGAAGCTGGGCCCAAAGGAGAGCCAGTAAGTTTTCAAAATATATTCTCTAGAAACTATCTTTAGAATAGAATAGAATAGAATAGAATAGAATAGAATAGAATAGAATAGAATAGAGCTGGAAGGGACCTTGGAGGTCTTCTAGTCCAGCCCCCTGCTCAAGCAGGAGAACCTATACTATTTCACACAAGTGACTGTCCAGACTCTTCTTAAAAATCTCCAGTGATGGAGCACCCACGATTTCTGGAGGCAAGCTGTTCCACTGGTTAATGGACCTCATTGTCAGGAAGTTTCTCCTTAATTCCAGGTTGCTTCTTTCTTTGGCTAGTTGCCAACCATTGTTTCTTGTCTTGCCCTCTGGTGCTTTGGAGAATAGTTTGATGCCCTCTTCTTTGTAGCAGCCCCTCAAATACTGGAATACTGCTACCATATCTCCCCTATTTCTTCTTTTCTTTAGACTAGCCAGACCCAAGTCATGCAGCCATGACTTTGTATGTTTTAATCTCCAGGCTTTTGATCATCTTAGTTGCTCTTCTCTGAACTTTTTCCAAGGTTTCAACATCTTTTTTGTAGTATGGTGACCAAAATTCAGGCACAGTTTCTTGCCTGAAGTTGGATTTTAATCTGAATCTCCCTGATCCTAGTTGTAAACTTTAAATACCAAAAGTGCTGTCCCATTGATTTTTTCATAATGCAAAGGAATGCCATTTTTGGATTTTAGGTAAATAAAT
Organism: Protobothrops mucrosquamatus; assembly: GCF_001527695.2. NCBI lineage: Eukaryota > Metazoa > Chordata > Lepidosauria > Squamata > Viperidae > Protobothrops > Protobothrops mucrosquamatus. The sequence goes on along the minus strand of NW_015386201.1, from coordinate 264,794 downwards.
ATGAAACTTGGCTTAAAGTTTTTTTTTTCTCTTTAAATATTTATTTGATTTAAAGGGGTGATTTGAAGAAATATTTAAAGCACACAAACACATAATAATTCTCCCTTTCTTGGGAAAATAGTTGGTAATATAACAAAGGAGTGATCCTAATTTCCCACTTCCTGTGCAATAAAGAAATCTTGGTAACAATTTTTAAAGGACATGTCCACATGACACCACTGCTGCCTCATCTACAGACTGCTGTGGAGGTTAGCTAGAGTTGTTGATCTCTATTTATTTATATCTGTGGCCCCAAATCTATTTCATAAATATCTACAATATTAGAAAATCCATATTCACCTAATAAACTCTTCTTTGACCATTTCAAATCACTATTCACTATTCAATCATTCAATTATTATTCCAAAACCAATTGCAGAATTAATTTCTCCTAATGCAATTTGGCCAGTGTTCTAGAATAGCTATATTTTTGGAATATATACAAGCAAAAAAGTACTAAAAAGAAGGTTTGCAGAAATGATATATTTTCAAAAGCATTTTCAAGAAATATAACTGGATTTTAAATGGGGCATCTGTATTTGTCTTGTGTCAATGGGAGCATGATTGAATGATGGTTTTGTACATTTTCTTTATAATTATTTTTCACTAGGGTCCGCATGGCCTCCAAGGACCAATTGGACCTGTTGGTGAAGAAGGAAAAAGAGGTCCTCGTGGTGATCCAGGATCAGTTGGTGTTCCTGGATCTGTTGGAGAAAGGGTAAGAATAATAAGGGGAAAAAAAATCTCAGTAGTTTAATGGTGAGCTATCTTGGGAATAGCCCTGTTTAGTTTTGCGTTGAAAGTAGAATGGGGAGGAACAGACTCAGACTCAACCCTTCCAAGACCGAGTGGCTGTGGTTGCCGGCGCCCCGGCATAGTCAGCTGACTCCATCGCTGACTATAGGGGGCGAGACTCTGGCCCCCTCAGAGAGGGCACGCAACTTGGGTGTCCTCCTGGACCCACGGCTGACACTGGAAGACCATTTGTCGGCCGTGCCCAGGGGGGCGTTTTATCAGGTTCGCCTGATCTACCAGTTGCGCCCTTTTCTGGACCGGGATGCTTTGCGCACAGTCACTCAGGCCCTCGTCACCTCCCGCCTGGACTACTGTAATGCTCTTTACATGGGGCTCCCTATGAGGAGCATC
>NW_015386201.1:249091-263470 GCF_001527695.2 Protobothrops mucrosquamatus | reverse complement strand
TTTTTTAAAGATTTTAATAATGACACAGCCATAAATATATTTGGTTTTTAATTGGTTTTATAGGGGAAATGTTTTTTGTGTTGTTTTTTAACATGCTGTGAGCCGCCCTGAGTCCCGTGGGGAGAAGGGCGGCATAGAAGTTGGAAAAATAAATAAATAAATAAATAAATAAAAGATGTCCATCCATGGTGGCAAAACAATGGTTTGGACCTTGATTTTAGTCTCTTCAAAGGTTTCTAAGCTTTGTAGGAAAATCTTATCAGAATTTTTTGAATGGCATGTATGGCTTCAAGAATAAGGAAAAAATAGCATATCTCACCTTTCTATCTTTTTCTGTAATCATTCATCACAGGAAATAGATGTTTTTGAATAATTTGGATCCAATTATCAACTTCTTCCAATGATAGCCCAGAATCTGTTGCTATAGTTACTAACTTTTGAACTAATAGGATCTGAACTTCCTTGAGTGATTCAACTGAGTTTTTATACAGACCAAACCGCCTGATGTCGGTTTGGTCTGTATTCAGCTCAGCACTGCCCTGGTGGGCAGGCAGTATCCAGCAGCACCACTAGGAGGAGCAGCCCTTATCGCCATGCTACTGTATATTTATATATGTTTGATTATACAAATTATAATAGCCAGTTATAGATAATGATGCTGGATAAACTTAGATTTCATAAGAAATGGGCTCATCAGGATCTCTCAGATTCGGAGGGGGGGTATCTATTGGATATTGGTAATCCTTGGGCATTTTTTATTCTTTGAATGTTTTTTCTCCAACTACAATGTATTTTAAATGTAAAGGGAAGTTTAAATGTCACAAGCATGGATCATATATGTTGCTCCATGAAAAAGCATGCCTTTGTTTCCATAGGGTCCACCTGGCAACCGTGGCTTTCCGGGATCTGATGGTTTGCCAGGACCAAAGGTGAGTTAATAGGAGTATAAAGATTATTAAAATCTTTTTTAATAGTACGTATATTCGGGAAATGTAATCAAAATGGTACGTACACTCGGGAAGCGTAATCAAAAGCAAAATAGAGCATCATACAAGGAATTTAATGTCATCCCCTATTTTTTCTCCTCAGAAAGTTTCTATTTTTTAAAAAAAAAAACACTCCCAGGGGTACCTCAGCTGATGGAAGGATGCTGCCATTGGAGATTTAAGAGAGGAAATTTTGAATTTAGAAATTAGCCAAGAAACCCCTATTTGTTTATGTTGCTTTTGATTGATCTTGCTTCCTTGATGTAGCAACTCAGCCTGAAATAAATTGTTCTGTAAGAGCTGTTATTGGGTTGATCTTGCTTCCTTGATGTAGCAACTCAGCCTGAAATAAATTGTTCTGTAAGAGCTGTTATTGGGTAGCTCAGAAACTGTTTTGAAATAAAACCCAAATATCCTTGAAATCCCCTCCACCCCAACATACCCTTCTAATTATACCTGAAATGCCACTGAATGGTCTTGCTTTTGATTTCCTTTTCAGGGAGCTCAAGGGGAACGTGGTCTTGCAGGGGCTTCAGGCCCTAAAGGAAGCCAAGGAGATCCTGGCCGCATGGGTGAACCTGGTCTACCAGGTGCTAGGGTAAAGAAAGAATAATCATCCTACTCTATATATCCAGATTGAACATGTCTCTAAAAAAATGGAGAGGGGGCTATTCACATCCACAAGTCAAAACTCTTGGTTAATTTAGGAGAGTGCACTGTACAAATACTAATGTCATTTAGGTCGAAATAAATGCAGGACTGTAAATGTCAGAGACTATAAAAAAGTATAAACTTGAATACTTGTTCTTATGAATATATGTAATTTTTGGATGAAAATGGTAACCGAGTGCCAGAAATAGCATTGTTTTGTAATACGTTATTTTTACAGGGTCTGACCGGGAATCCAGGGGTCTCAGGTCCAGAAGGGAAACTTGGTCCTTTGGTAAGTAAATTGAGACATTTGTGGCAGAATTTAATTGACTTGTCTCTAGGCCTCTTTGACTAAAAATATCAAAGAAATTGAGTCTGATATTGATTCTTTTTTTTAAAAAAAACCAAAAACAAGTTTTATTGGTTTTTTGATTTTTAAAACAAAGTACTCAAGACACACCGTGGTGTTAGGGTGGTCAAACATCTGCAGACAAAACATATATACATAATTCAATCAATACATCAAATATTCCCTCTCTTTTTCCCTTAAGTAACGTATTTTATTTAAAATAATCCAATTATAGCTTAAATTTATTCAACCTAAACCTGTTTTTAAAGCTTTATAAATTTACACTACCATAATCAAAATAACTTTAAGTACAAACATTATCAGTTTGGGTATCCCTTCCAAATATATTCTAATTCCTTAATTTTATCATAGATCTTATTTATTTCTTCTTCCACTAAGGGATATTGATTCTTGATATCCTTATTCTTGCTTTCCTTCTTTATCCCTCTCAAGGATAATTTAGAGAGCAATTCTCATGAGGGTAAGAATAAAAGGGGTGTATTATCTCAGAACCCAAACTAGTGAGGGAGGACATGCGACTGGCTTTATAAAGGCATCAAGCTGGAAATTAGAAGGCCCCCCCCAATTCTAGTCTTGCCTTGGGCATGGAAGCCAATCTGGTGACTTTGGCAAGTGAAAACCACTTCCAAAAGATATCACCAATAAAACTGCAGGATGTCATCAGGATTCAAGACTCACTGGAAAGTAAAAAAAAACAAAACTAAACCACATCACGTACTTTCAGTTGAAGAATTGTTTATATGGAATATTTTCAAAAGTTAAATCTTCTTTAATAGTTACTTTGGATATAAATTTACCAAAGTGAGGTTAATGAACACTAATTAACATTTAGCTTCAGTTGCATTAACATTAAATGTTAATGTAACTAATTAACATTTAACTTTAGCTGGTAGCCATGCCCAAGATGTAATATCATTAGCTATGGGAGCAAATTAAATATAAAGAGACCCAAATTCAAATATTTTGCATCTTTGAATGCCAGAGGCAAATCCTGAGGGCATTATCAGGATAACAATGGGTGAGCAGTTCTAAATTTAAATTCCCCAATCCCTTTTATCTTTTCACTTTTTTTTGCCTTTTATGCATACATTCAAATACATGGCAAAGGGAAACTGTTACTCTGGGGCCTTGAACATCAGATTTCCAAAAGTTATTTCTTTCGGTTCCTCTTCCCCTTGTTTCAGATACATGCATACCCCGCTTGAAAAGGGTTTCTGGGTCTCTTGTTCTGTTACCCCAATAGTGTGATTCATCATATTTCACGATGCCAACAGTTTGAGTAGTTTATTCAACTCTAATGTTGATGTCATCTATGTAAGTGAAATGTTAAATTCTATATATAAATTAGAAGGTGTATAGGTCAAGTGTGGGTTCATTACAGTCCAAATATACTAGAAATAATTAATCAGTATTAGAACAATGATACCAATATTGGAATAGGAACAGTAATTTACTGAGAATACTTTTAATCCTTTTTTTAGTTCTGAGAAACACTTAAGAGTATTATTAGAATAAAAACATGTGCTGTGGAGTTACATAAATGATATCGTATATAGAGCTGAAATAATTCAAAGGACATTTCCTAGCCTTATCCTTATTTTTCTTAAAGTGGAGGGAGCGTACCAGTGTAATTAGCACTGTATTCATATAACCGCTAATGGAAATTAATTTTACAGGTAGTCCTTGACTTATGGCCACAATTGACCCCAAAATTTATGTTGTTAAGTGAGACATTTGTTAATTGAGTTTTACCCCATTTTACAACCTTTCTTGCCAACAGTTATTAAATGAATCACTGCAGTTGATAAGTTAGTAACCTGGTTGTTAAGTGAATCTGGTTTCCCTATTGACTTTGCTTGTCAGAAGGTTGCAAAAGGGGATCACATGACCTTAGGGCACTGCAACAGAGCTAAATATGAACCAGTTTCCAAACATCTAAATTTTGATCACGTGACAATGGGGATGCTGCAAAGGTCCTAACTGAAAAACGGTCATAAGTCACATTTTTCAGGTCCGTTGTAACTTTGAACAGTCACTAAATGAACTGTTGTAAATCAAGGATTACTTGTATTTGGGATTATTATCCCAGTATGTTTTACAGCCATGGACTAAGAAACATTTGAAGTATTAAGCAAGCTGACCATTTTGTGATACATATTCCCACCTTTACAATTTTATTTCCTGAAAGATCCCTCACTGATGTGTTTACATTCTGCATTGATGATTCTGCAACCAATTTTATACACAGACACAAATACACCCACACCCACACAAGATTAAATGCTTGATGTTCCCTTAGGGTGCTCCAGGAGAAGATGGTCGGCCAGGCCCTGCAGGTCCAATTGGAATTAGAGGCCAGCCAGGCAGCATGGGTCTTCCTGGACCAAAGGGGAGCAGTGTAAGTATTGTGCTTCAGAGTTTGACCATATTTACCAAGTTGTATAATATTATGAATAATATATTAATGATATATTTAAATAGGGGGATCCTGGAAAACCTGGAGAAGCAGGAAATGCTGGTGTCTCAGGGCAGAGGGTAAGTATAATTTTTTTTTGTTAGAAAGTTCTAAACCATAGCATTTATAGTGCAGGAGTTTATACCTGTATATGGCACCTTAATCATTTTTATTTATTATACCATTTTAGGGAGCACCTGGTAAAGATGGTGAAGTTGGCCCCGCTGGTCCTGTTGGGCCCCATGTAAGTTCTATCTAAGCATTTTTGTGTGAAAGAATATTATTCAAAATTAATGCTTTTGAATGGCACTGAAATCCCAACAGAATAAGAGTCCTGTGTATACTGTATATTCTTATAAATACGTGATAATTTCTTTGGTAAATTCATTTTTTTAAAGGAATGGTAGTAGGAAGAGGGAAGGGTGAGATATACTTCACGATGGGGTAGAGAACTATTGGAGGATAACACACATTGCCGAAATACAAAGGCAGAAAATTTGCTATTCAGTTGTTTTGTCAAAGAAATCTTCACTTCATCCATATGAATGGCCATATGAATGATAGCATACATATTTTAAAAATGTTAAAAAGGAACATTCCCTGCCCTCCTCTGAAATATTGAAAAAGATACACTCATTTTTCTGTTTTGAACAGAAACATAGGACATTGATGCTGACTATGCAGATGTTTTATGTTATTTGTTCTATTAACTGCTGACATGTAAAAAAAATGATTTAGAGAAAAGGAAAACCAATCCTAATCACTTGTCATAACAACTGCAGAACAAAATGAATACCTAAAATCATATGGATTCAAAAGGGAAGCTGTCTGAATAAATAAAGCAATAAGTCAAATTAACTTTTTAACTCTATGTCAATATTAGCAGCTCGTTTTATCAGCCAAACTGCAGTAAGTTTGAGGGAGCAATAGAAAAGAACAAAATCTTTCTGTTATTGCATCAAGATATGGTACCGTGTGAAATCATTTTAAAAACATTTGTTTTATATAGGGACTGGCAGGAGAAAGAGGAGAGCAAGGTCCTCCAGGTCCTACAGGCTTTCAGGTGAGTCTTTTTGAAATCAATTTTCAATATAAGCCATCTAAGGGCTAATGACCACCATGTTTTTGGATTACTTAAGGAATTATTCTTAGTGCTCGAATTAAAATACCACCAGAGCAGTATTTTCAACATACGGTCCAAGAGATATGCTGACCACATATGATTTGTTTTTGGTTTATTTCCTTGTAGGGTTTACCCGGTACCCCAGGCCCTCCAGGAGAAGGGGGAAAACCAGGTGATCAGGTAACTGTTTTATAATGGTTTTGCTTGGTTGATTAATTTTGCCTATTTTTAACTAATTCAATCCTATAATTGTTTTTAGCACTTTTAACATTGTATTATAGTGTAAGCCAGCCAAAGTCACTGTATTAGTAAGATGGGCAGCATAGAAATGGAATATATAAAATAAATAAATATTTCTACAGCTGTTTTTTCCCCCCTCAGAAGTTTTGATGCTTTTGAGAGAATGTATATTGTCATGGGGGTGGGGGATGGGATGTCAAATGTATACAATATGTATTAAACTTGTCCCGATTAATGGGGAAAAGTAGAAAATGTAATTAAAAATCTGAAATATCATATCCTTCCTTCCTTCCTTCCTTCCTTCCCACAGTGGAAATGTCAAGTAAAAGACATTTTTGTTGGTCTTTTTAATTTAGTTACTTAACTTGGTACCAAGGCATGCCAGGTGCTGAATTCATCTGGTTGTAGGAATAAAGGAAGAAGATATTTCAGCAACCAAGAGCGAAACCCCAGAATCCCAATGTAGTAATCACCATGAGGCGCTTGCTTCCTGTGTAGCTGTTCCTAGATATAGCTGAGGTGCAAGTGGGGAGTGTTTGTGGTTCAGCTTCTTGCACATAAAAATTTTAGGCCTCTCCCTCTTCTCTAGAAAGACATGCTTGGGACATTGTGGGCCTTTGGATGTCTAGGACATCTGGGCAACAAGAAATGTCTCAGTCATCTCAGGAACTCTCCTCTTTAATTCTTTGACAGTATGGAAGAACATTAGCTAGATACTGATCTAGCAATGCCCTGCCTCCTTAACCTCCCTTACATACCTTGCTCAGCTTTTCTTTTCTTTTTAAGACTGAAGTCATAGCACATTTTCCAGGGAGAAGCTCCCATTGCACTGGGAACTTTTATTAATGGGGACATTAATAAATATATGTCAGTAACATGGATCCCCTCTTTCATAATTTGTTGCTTGGCTTTTTAAGTGACACATGCACAGTACCAACAAAGCCTAATCTTGTCTGTCTGTCTGTCTGTCTGTCTGTCTGTCTGTCTATCTATCTATCATCAGAGTACTTTTGAGCTATTACACTTAGTCACTTCTCTTGCTGATTTTGTGCTGTAATTTTGGAAGGTCTGTGATTTTACCTTTCTTTCTCTACCCATTGCAATTCCTTATCCTAAGTAAGGGATAACTGTTTGCAAGTTGCCAGTGTAGTTGGTCTTATACAGTATTCATGAAGAGGAACAGGGTGAGAAGAACCTTCAGCTTATTATATTTGGCATCGTTGCTATATTTTTTCAATCACCAATAAGGAGTCCCTAATACTCTCCCCCCCCCCCTCTCTTCTTCTTTCTGTAGGTAGTTAGCAATAATCTTTCTTTCTTTTTAATAATTGTCTTAGGGTGTTCCTGGTGATTCCGGAGCTCTAGGTCACTTAGGTCCAAGGGTAAGTTTGATTTCTTAATGATGACTTTTTCAGAGCAAATTTTCAGAGTATTTTTAAAATTAATTTTAGAAGAAAAGCAATCATGCATATTATAATAGTGAGTTGCAGAAATCCCTAAAGGGCAAGTTGTATATATTACAGCTTGAATTCATTATAATATACACATTCTCCCCAGTGCTCTGATAGGAAGAAGAAGAAAAAAGTCCCTGTGCAATGTTAGATTGTGCAGGCTTTGAGTCCATTTGTCCGAATTATTTTGAATCTTTGATTTTTCATTCCAGTGGGACTCTATTTTATCTCAGATTCTAGAACCTCTTGTGTTAGCAGTTTGTTTCTGTTTATTATTCAGTATGCTTAGCTTATACCAATAACACTTAGACTTATATACCACTTCAGAGAGCTTTACAGCCCTTTCTAAGTGGTTTACAGAGCCAGCAAATTGCCCTCAACAATCTGGGTCCTCATTTTACTGACCTAGGAAGGGTGAAAGGCTGAGTCAATCTTGAGCCAGTGAGAATCGAACTCCTGGCAGTGAGCAGTGAGTCAGCCTGCAATACTTCATTCTAACCACTGCGCCAGCACGCTTTAGTGCTTTACATATTTCAGTGCTGTGTACATCGCATTGCATATGTAATTTTTAGGTGCTTGCCATTTAGGTATTAGTTTGATGCAGACCCACTTAGCTCCAGAGATGAAAGTTCATCAGAGGACACCCCAGCAGTATCTACAACCATGTGATATGTTGCAGTTTTAATGAGTAACAACACCTATAAAACCTATAGCAATTAAGAGAAACTATTAGGTTTATATGATATGTGAGATCATTGTACAAAAATCTGCAAAGATAGCATCTCCAGGCAACCTGCTGCTCTCCAGTATTTTGATCCATAACTGGGTGAATTCAAGTTGAAATTCAAAATATATAAAGGCCATCAGATCGCTATCCCTTAAAGAGGAAGGGCAGTTTTTAATATTCTGTAAAAAAAAAATATTGCCAATGTCAGCAGGTTCATCTTTTAACTTTTTTTTATAGAATTCATTTCTAATATATATGGAATGAGTAATCTCTTTTTTGATGGAAGCATCATCTATTACATTTAAAAGCACTAAATTATTTTAAATGCTATTTCCAGGGAGAGCGTGGCCATCCCGGTGAAAGAGGAAACCCAGGATCACCTGGCCTTCAGGGGGAAAAGGGAATGGCTGGTGGTCAAGGTCCTGATGGTCCAAAGGTAAGCAGCGTCCATATACAGTATACTATAAGTGGGTATGCATATCTGCACGCACCATTTGTCTCCATATAGAGAGAGTGGATGATGCAGAAGAATGCTTAAAGTAGTGTTCATCTAATCAAGTAGTAAAACAGAGGTATGGACATTCTTAAAATGAGCTTGACTTTTGACAACTGATTCCATGAAGGTGGTTTTGTTTTTTTTTGACAATGTTACAAAAGTTGTTTGCCATTGTCTTTCTCTGGAATGTTTTCTACCTTCTGAGACTAGCCAACAAATCTGGAATTTCTAGGTGGATGCCCATACAAGGAACAAATCAGTAGTTATAATAAATCAATTTTGTACAGGTTACGGCTCTTGTGGACCTCATTAACTTTATTTTAGGCTGGTTGACATGTTCCTTTTAACATATATACAGTACAAAATAGTACTTAGCGTATGTGTAGATCCAGGGCTTTTTTTTCTCATAGAATGCCCAGAACGGAGTTCCGGCACCTTTTTTGGATGGAACCTTGTAGGGTAGGCAAGGCGGGTTGTATGACGTTCCGGCACCTGTTTTTTTTTGTTTGTTTGTTTTTTTATAGAAAAAAAGCACTGTGTAGATCAAATGAATTCAGTAATCAAGCTGGGATTATGCCAAGACTGGTTTCACTCCTTTTCTCTTTGTAAAAGATTTACAAAGCAAGAAAGATCCAACTACATTCAGGCCATGCAGTTATGCTATTTAGCGGTTAAGCTCTGCTAGTCCTGGAGGAATTGTTTTAGTTTAATCATAATATGAAGCTTGCATTGCAGAAAAGAGATAAATCCAGTTGCCAGAAGGCAGAGAGGCATTGACTTTTAATTTAAAATAAATTAAGAGGAATAAAGAGAAGAATAAAGCAGAATTAGGGTTTTTTGCTTATTTACTAGTATGGAGAACATACATTAATCAGAATAGAGTTTCTCTAAAGAATATATCAATGAGATTATATAAGTGATGATGTTTTGATGTATTACAATCCTTTTCCTGTGGATTTATTTCACATAACATTTGCTCCCGATTTTATTTTGATAATAAAAGAGCTAAAATGAAGGGAAAGAGCTCACATTTATACATACCTTGACAAAAAAAACCAGGTTTGTGATTCTGAATTAGGTGAACTCACAACATTTTTTACACCTTTTAGCAGACAGATCTAATTGAGATCTCATAAAACCTATTCTGAAATAGCTCTGTTGAACAACCACATTCAGACAACAAAGCATTTGTTGATCCACAGTTTACAGTAGTGGCCAAAATTGTGGAAACCTTTTGGGAAAAGTGTACAGTAGAAATGCCTCCTTTGGTTAAGTTTCCACCAATTTTTCTTCTAATTTCTTTATAACTGTAGCCTTGTTCACTTAACAATACTATTTTACATCACTTTCTGGGCAACTAGTCAACTCTTTGCACCATTACTTTAATTTTATTACGTTTTACAAGCTCACTAAATAAAAGAACACAAAAAAACCCAACCAACTTGATAGCGATCACATAATACACTGACAAATGTCCTCCTCTCAGCTTCAATACATGACATCAATAACTGAATCTACTGTGATCTGATTGGCTCATTGCCAAAACAAGATGACACCTGATTGGCTCTCTAAACACTCATGCTCATTGGCTACAAACAGATGAAGGAAAGCTACCTGATATCAACCTAAGCATGTTGTGCTTCCTTCTTCTGGTTATTTGGCTATAACTTTTCATAGAATACAGTACAGATAATTGAACAAACTTTGTTGCATTACATTCTTGGTTAAATTATCTTTCCATTGATATATAATTTTATGGTACTACTCCCCCACCCAAAAAAAGTGGTGTTATTAGCCATCAAACCTCAAAAATATACTTTTCCCAAAAGGTTTCCACAATTTTGGCCAGTACTGTATATAACACCATTGCATTGCCATTTCTGGCTGATGAGCTGTATTTTGATGGCTCACAAGTTGAAGAAATCTGAGCTATTTTTCAATTTAGGAGAAATGTGATTCCTTATGGCACATCCTAACATGACATTCATATGTTTTAGACATGGGGAAATGCACCCACCTAGAAAATACAAGGAGGGTCGGTCCAATAGAGAGACAGAGAGGCCCACAAATTGGTTTCCTCCCTCAAAATTTTGTCCTGCCCTTTAACTTCCTTTTCATTTTGTTTCAGGGTAATCCAGGCCCCTCAGGAACATCTGGGGATCAAGGTCCTCCTGGTCTTCAGGGAATGCCTGGAGAGAGAGGCCTGGCTGGAACACCTGGCCCCAAGGGTGATCGGGTAAGCTTTTTAGAAATATCTGTGACTTCTCTTTCCTGTAGGAGGAATTTTTTGTTTTCTACACAACCTTACATCTTCATACAATTATTTGTTAAGGATTTGAGTTTGCCTTATGCTTTTTTCAGGGCAGCATAGGAGAAAAAGGAGGTGAAGGCACAGCCGGCAATGATGGGGCCAGAGTAAGTGGAAAGTCCTCTTTTTTTCTGCTAATAGTGCTGGGTCTTAATGAGAGTTTATAGCTAATAGTGCATTGCAGCATGTTTTTGCTATCAAGTGTTAGTAAACCAGAACTAATTTGTGGGAGGAGCTCATGTGCTATAAATCAGGGGTGTCAAACTGCCGGCCCGAGGTCCGGATGCGTCCCGTGGAAGCCGCACCCACCCCATTGCCGGCAATGGCAAAACAGTCCCAATACATTGCACGACATCATGTGACGTCACGAGTTTGACATGTCTGCTATAAATGCTTGGAAGGCACCAAATTCCATTCCAAATAAAGTTTTGCTCTGATTTATTAGGGTTCTTAGCTCTTACTCTAGTATATGTCTAACCTTATAAATATCAGTGGACCAGCTTGGCGTCCTTTTCTGAAGAAAGGAAAATATAAATAAGAGCTTGTACAAACCATGAAAGATTGCTTGTCTTACTGGAATTATGATTGTCTCCTAGGGACTCCCAGGTCCATTAGGCCCAAATGGCCCTGCAGGTCCGGCTGGTGAAAAGGTAAAACAGTTAGTGGAACTATCAACTATGCGGGGGGTTTATTATGTTATAGTATAACCCTTCAGGACTATGTATGATAATATCTCATAGACTTTTTTAATTTAAGGGTGAACCTGGTCCTCGAGGTTTAGTTGGCCCTGCCGGCTCTCGTGGAAATCCTGTAAGTAAAGAATCTTATTGTCTGTATTTTGATAAGTTGGATATTGGTATTGTTATGCATAATGGCAATTTTTTTCACTGCTTTTTCTATTTTCCACTCATTCTTTCTCACTTTCTCTCTTCTCTTTCCATAAAACTGATAATTGAAAAAAAAAGGCTGCCTATGAATTTATAACAGAACAACCCATTTTGAATATAAGTGTATTTAAAAATTGTTGGATAGTTTGCATCAATTAAATTATATATTAAAGCATCATAATTCTACATACGATATATTCTTGGGAAGAATCAGATTTCCTGTTCTAACATTTATAGATGGTAGTGGTCATTAAAACATTTAAATATATTAAGGAGATTATATATATATATATATATATATATCTAAAATCAATAAATAAACGTGAGCACCAGGGAGTACAATAAAATAATTTAATGCTATAATACCTAATAAAAACGCCTAGCTTTCGTCGGCATCTGCCGACATCATCAGGGCTTACGATGCCAGTCAGTGGGAGAGTCCCTCTTATAGATTGGCCAGGGTATGTGCGCGACTCTTTGATCTCGTCATCGGGCCAGATGTGGCTGAGTCCCCTATAAGAGGGACTCTCCCACTGACCGGCATCGTAAGCCCTGATGATGTCGGCAGATGCCGACGAAAGCTAGGCATTTTTATTAGGTATTTTAGCATTAAATTATTTTATTGTATTTCCTGGTGCTCACGTTTATTTATTGATTTTAGATATGGATACACCCAGGGATCACATTTTTAATATAATTATATATATATATATATATATATATATATATATATATATATATATATATATATGTGTGTGTGTGTGTGTGTGTGTGTGTGTGTGTGTGTGTGTGTGTGTGTGTGTGTGTGTATGGGTGTATGTTTACTGGTGCTATTAGTTGCTTCTGCGAAACATATTCTGGAGATGTACCTAGCATATAGTCAGCTTATTTTTTACCAGAACAAATCATGAACTGCTGAAGTTACATCGTAAAAAATGGCATCTTGTGTCCTCAAATGTATATTTTTAACATTCTTTTGGAACCCATTTTCTTTCTCTCTTTTTTTCTGCTAGGGTTCCCGTGGTGAAAATGGCCCAACTGGCCCAGTGGGATTTGCTGGCCCTCAGGTGTGCAGCTTCTTTGAACTTTTGTTTTTTTTTGAACCTGTGATTTCAGAGAAGAAGGCCTTGAACTATGTTGCAACATTCTTAAACACAAGGCATATGCTGGGCCTTTTTAAAAAAATAACATTTTTATCACTTAAAAATAATATTCATAACATAAGGTTGGAATAGATAAAAGAACTGGATTGCTCATTTCTCTGAATGTTTCTAGGGTCCTGATGGTCAACCTGGTGTCAAAGGTGAACCTGGGGAGCCTGGGCAGAAAGGAGATGCTGGATCCCCAGGACCTCAAGGTCTTTCAGGATCTCATGGTCCACCAGTAAGTAAAAATCTCATTGAAATAAAACACTGCTTCCTATCATTTTGGGGGGGCAACTGAATATTAATCTTCTTTTTCTTATTCCCATTCAGGGCCCCCCTGGGGTTCATGGACTCAAAGGAGGCCGCGGTACAAAAGGACCCCCTGTAAGTTGATTGAGTAAAGTTCCTATGAGTAAAATTCTAGCTTTTATTTTGATTGGGATGTTTATCACTTTCTTAGCACCATAGTATATTTCAAACATGATGTGTAATACAATATACTATAAAGAATGTTTGTCAACATAGTACATAATGTTTGCTAGGTCCCAAGTATGTTTGTTTATTTCTAGGGTGCTACAGGTTTTCCTGGATCTGCTGGAAGAGTTGGACCCCCAGGACCTACAGTACGTTAGACATTTAATTAGATATATTACAGTAATTATTTTATTAAAAAAAACAAATATTGTAAAACAATACAAACATAGGAAAGATCAAATTATTTTTAAATATCATTTGTGTTCCATTTTGCGTTAAAATAGGCAGAGGCAGAAAATGTATTTTCCTACGACTCCCATTCATCAATGACAAAAAAGGGGGGAGGCTGGGAACTGAGATTCAGGATCATAAGTTTCCAGCCCTTGAGATAATATGTCAGTGTGTTATAGCACAGGGGTCCCCAACCTATGGGCTGTGCCCCACTACCGGGCCATGGCCTACTGTCCATCGGGCCATGGGATAGGCTAGCCAGGGCACGCACGTGTGTGCGCGCATTCAACCCCACTTGCGCTAGCGCCTGCGGCCCCATTTGCACATGCACGCAGGGCTGGTGGCAGTTAGTGCAAACGGGGCCACTAGCACCATGCGGGTGCGTGAGGCCCTGTTTGCGCGCACGTGTACAGGTGCAAATTTCCCAGCTGCTCCCTTTCCCTCTGGGCCACCAGCATGAAAAGGTTGGTGATCTCTGTTATAGCAGATTATGAATTACATGGAGAAGGTTTCTCCATTATTGCTCTGCTGGTGATCTTAACCTGTGGTCTCTGGACCCCTGGGAGGCCGTGATGTCATCACGGGGTCCATGAAGGCTTGAAGAAATGTTATGATTTAAATCTCGAGTTAAGTCTTGGTTCGTGGTCATGGTCTGTGGCCACAAAAGATATTTAAAGGGGGTCTGTGGCGAAGAAAAATTTGAGAACCACTGGACCAAGTCATTGTCCCTCACTCAGGGCAGGATTATCATAAGACTAAAAGGGTGGAAACATGAGCATCCACAGATTATTATATTTTTTTATTATATTTAAATTTATATCCCGCCCTTCTCCTT
>NW_015386201.1:225519-248991 GCF_001527695.2 Protobothrops mucrosquamatus | reverse complement strand
ACCCTAGGCCAGTCCTGCAAGCTGGAATAACCAAGTCTTAAGGGCGCGGCGGAAGGAAGGGAGATCAGGGATAACCCTGATCTCTGGGGGCAGTTCATTCCAGAGGGTGGGAGCTCCCACAGAGAAGGCCCTCCCCCTTGGGGTCGCCAGCCGGCACTGTCTGGCCGACGGCACCCTGAGGAGGCCCACTCTGTGGGAGTGTACAGGTCGATGGGAGGTAATCTGCGGCAGGAGGCGGTCTCGAAGGTATCCAGGTCCGATGCCATGGAGCGCTTTAAAGATGATAGTCAACACCTTGTGGGTAAATGGTGGGTAAATACCTGCAAGTTTATGAACATGGTGTCACAACTGGAATGGAGTTTCAGTTGCAACACTGTGACCAACAACTTGCAGATTTTTAACTCTCTTTCTATATGCTCTTAAGGGGAAAGATGATATTAATATCAATAAAGATGTTACACGCTCTAGTTTATGGTTAGAGATAATACTGCACAATACATTTCTTGCAAGATAGATATTTCAATAGCATCCAATATTCCAAATTTCATTTGGAAGGAAATTCTACTTTGAGTGCATGAAACACTATATTTAGAGGTTGGATGAATTCTATCACCTGGCTCAAGACTGTACAAAAAGATTATTGGAACTCTAAAACTTTAAGGATTATCTTGCATTTAAGGAAAAAAATAAGTGCCCTATGTGTATTCTTCTATTGAGTATTAAGTAACTGAGTCTTTATTGTGGTCTTTGACCCGCTTGAGAATATTTCAACAAAGAGATAAGAAACAGTAATATTGAAATCCAAATTAAAAAATAAGATTAAAATTATTTATGTGAATGTTGGGGCCATGGACAGAGCTGTATTTAATAATTAAGGAGTATTCAACAATAATCTAATGTCACTCTATTACATTTTCAATGTATGTAATACAGGCAACATGATTATTTCCTGGAAAAGCAAGATGAAGAAAACGTAGAAATGTATAATATATTGTTCTGAGGCTCGAATCAGGTCTGGAAGTGATCAGCATAAGAATGGAAGGCTACTGATCAAATAGGAAGCATCTTAGCTATGCTCTGGAGCAGGAGTATGCTGTAAATGCAATAAAGAAAAGAAATTATATCACTGACTTCTCTGTTTCTAACAGAAGCTTCTGTTTTTCAGGGAGCTCCTGGTCCAGTTGGACCTCTTGGAGAACCAGGCAAAGAAGGACCTCCAGGTGTTCGTGGAGATCCTGGTGCTCATGGGCGAGTAGGAGATAGAGGCCCAGCAGGACCATCTGGCGGCCCTGGAGACAAAGGAGATTCGGGAGATGATGGACAACATGTAAGTAGAGGGAGGGACTGGGAAGTAGGGAAAAGCTTATGTTTGCAAACAAAATAAAGAAACTGTCCTAATTCTAATCCATCCTAATCCACGTGTCCCCCAGGCTTTTTTTTTTTTAAATGAGGACTTTGTGTTAAAGCTAAAGAAAATAATTTTCTTTATTGTAACCCACAAGTGCTGGGTGGGTTACTATATCTGACCAGACAAACTCTGGATAGGCCCCAGAGAGCAACAGAGCATTAGAGCTTGTATTTCTTTGCTGCTCTCTAGATGGTTGTCTGGATTTTTGCAGTCGAGATATGGTAGCCCTGATATTTGAGGAAGAGTAGAGGGAAGTCTTGATTTCAACTCAAAATGCTGAGGGTCATTGAGCCATTATCTTCATTTTTCCCCCTCCTAAATCACTTCTTTTAGAGCAAGGGAACAAAAAACATAGATTACAGCTGAAGCTTCCAGCGACATCAGATTTTCTTATCTTTGCTATTTCTTGATTAGCTCAAATGCTGAACTATGATGCCCTGGTTGGATATAAATGTTAGGGGTTGCTAAGTAAGCCAATTTGTTACTTGTGTATTCCAGGGTCCTGATGGCCCCCCAGGTCCATCTGGAACTACTGGGCAGAGAGGCATTGTGGGAATGCCAGGCCAGCGTGGAGAGAGGGGCATGCCTGGCCTGCCAGGCTCTGCAGTGAGTATTGCCACAACTGGCATTTTTGACTAAGCACTCAACTCTGCTCAACTCTAGTGAAAAGAAGGACTGGGGGGTGACATAATAGCAGTATTCCAGTATTTGAGGGTCTGTTACAAAGAAGACGGGATCAACCTATTTTCCAAAGCACCAGAAGACAAGACAACAAACAATGGATGGAAACTAACCAAGGAGAGAAGCAACCTAGAACCAAGGGGGAACTTCCTAACAGTGAGGACAATTAACCAGTGGAACATTTTGCCTTCAGAAGTTGTGGGTGCTTCATCACTGGAGGCTTTTAAGAAGAGACTGGACAGCCACTTGTCTGGAATGGTATAGGGTCTCCTTCTTGAGCAGGGGGGGTTGGACTAGAAGACCCCCAAGGCCCCTTCCAACTCTTTTATTCTGTTATTCTGTTTTACATCTGTAAGAATGGAGCTATGATTGACTCCCATTTAAACTGATGTCTGATTGTCTACATAACAATCTTCCATGGTTTTTAATCATTGACGTGGCCTCTCTTTTCATGCCAGGGAACTCCTGGAAAACAAGGTCCAACTGGACCAACAGGGGACAAGGGTCCTTCTGGGCCTATTGGTCCTCCAGGTGCTCATGGACCGGTGGGTGAAGCAGGGCCAGAAGTAAGTGGTTTTTTTCAAAGGCAGTTTTGACATAACAATACATTACTAGCATTATGGATTAATGTAACTGCTGTGAATAAATACATACATTTCCAGAACTGATATTCTTTCAACAAAAATATATTTTTATCACATTGATCGTTAAGGGAATCAATTCCAGGTGTGGACAAGTTTTTCTACTGAAGGTTTTTCTGTAGAAGTAATGGGGGAGAGTAATCTATTAGAGCAGGGGTCTTCAAACTTGGCCCTTTTATGACTTATGGACTTCAACTCCCAGAATTCCTCAGCCAGCGTACCTGGCTGAGGAATTCTGGGAGTTGAAGTCCATAAGTCATAAAAGGGCCAAGTTTGAAGACCCCTGCTCTAATAGATTAGTAGAACTAAAGGAAATAGTAGGGAAGAGCTAAAAGTGGCTGTTATCATCTATTCTTTTTTTTGACATGTTGCTTCTCCCCATCTTTCTGGCATTCAGTTTTGGTTGAAGGAAAAAATCATAGAGATGCTATTGAAGCTTTTAACTGATCTTTTACATTTGAGCTTCTAAATTCAGTCGAAGGATATTGGTTGTCCATTCAGTCCCAGGCTATAACATTTAGGAACTTGAACAAGGGGCCAGTATAACTGTTTTTAAAATGGCAATTTATTATAAGCCATTCTCTATTGGTATTATAATGTAATTGTAAAAATGCAATTAAAAATATTGCTGCATTTTCATAAAATAGCAATATGAATATTATTCTTAGTAAGATATTATCAACACACCTTAATTTCGACAATTGGAGTTTCCTTTTATATGTCTGTGATTATTTTGTAATTTCCAAGCCTTTTACAAAGGCAATCCCATGTATAAAATATTATTTTAGGACAAATCTGGTGTCACACTTCATCCACTTCTCCACTTCTCATTCAACCTAGGGTCCTGCTGGTAATGATGGCACGCCTGGGCGAGATGGAGCTGTTGGTGAAAGGGTGAGTGAGTTTGAAAGTTCAATGAATAAAGCTGTTGTTTTCTTGTTGATCTGGAGTTTTATGTCACACTTTATACTTCAATCTTTGAGAAAAATCACAGTGAAAACTCTTAATAGGGATGGATGTTTTAAAGCAGATCCAGTTTTACAACAGAAGTATAAATGTGTCTATAGTCTATTTGTTTTGGGTCTTCATGAGTATAATTTTAGTAAAGACAGGAGCAAAAAGATTATAATTCACCATGTGGCATATAATATGTTGGAAACTAAGCTCAATTAGCATAATGAAGCCTGCAATAAAATGTTGTTTTTGCTGTTGTTGTTACTACCTTTATTGTTATTAAAAGTTCTATGCCTCTCCACTCCCAGTGCCTCAGAGTGGTGTAGACAGAAAAACTTGAAACCTAAAGTAACAAGACAGTACCAATCAATATGCATTGTAATAGCAACAATTGATAGGTTTAGAAACCAAAATCTAATATCCCTAAATTCTTTTTCCCAGAATCAAATTTTTCTTCATAAACACTCATTAGAGAGGACTGGCTCTTATATGTGAGGGCAAATTATTCTATGAGGTGTGTAAAAACCGTGCAAAGTTTGCGCCTCTTCAGAAATGCAACTGGCAGCAATTCTCTTTTCCAGGTTCCTTCATCCCTTTCTTCTGATACTCCAGATACTTTTTCTCCAACACACACTAAACATGCTCAATCCTTATTGGACTATTTTGCAGATATGGTTTTTATTTCATGGCTTTCTGCTGATCTATCCCAGCTGTATATAGATAGTTGTAGTATATAGTAGCAGTTTAGTAATAATAGTACAATGGTACAAGATGCATCATTTTGTCTATATAAAGATATGCACTTGGAAATGATCTATATCTGATTGTAGAACTGGAATGGTATTTATTGTAGGGTGATCGTGGTGAGCCTGGACCTGCAGGATTTCCTGGTTCTCAGGGTATTCCTGGCACTCCAGGGCCAGTTGGATCTCCAGGGGATTCGGGACAAAGAGGTGAACCAGTAAGTATAGTTGTTCCCTTATTATTTTCATTTCATATAGTCTTGATCATACAATCAAATTCCCATTATCGTTTACCCTTCTTAAAACATATATGATGAAAAATGAATTCTGGCCATGAAATGAGGTGGCTGATGAATATCTACTAACATTTCTGAGTTAAGTAACATTTTATTGGCTAGTAGATTTGCTGCTGTAATTTCCTAGATCAGGGGTCCCCAACCCCCAGTCCGTGGACCACTACCAGGTCGCGGCATACCAGCAACTGGTCTGCACAAACAAGGAAAGCCCTGTCCACAGGATGCAAGCAACACACAAAACCACTCTCCCTCTGGTCCATAGAAAAACCTCTCTCCATGTAACTGGTCTCTGGTGCCCAAAAGGTTGGGGACCTCTGTCCTAGATGGCCAAGACATGTCATTTGCCAAGCTCAACTGTGAGTCCTTTATGAAGATCCTATAGAAAAGAGCTGTGTAGTTAAAATGATAAATGAATGAATGCTCTAAGGCACAGGTTCTTAATTTGGGTTCCATGGATCCCTTCTGTGGATAAATTTCAGGGATCTCTAAACTCAGATGAGAAAAAATTTACAACTCCATCAATCTTGGGATCCCACAGGGAACTTGTATGATGGTTGTATTGTGTTTAGACTGAAGTTCTCCTGCAATCTTTTTAATTTTTTTAAAAAGTGTTTTTTTTTAACATATATGGCATTGTCGTAATTGTTGGTTATATGCCACCCAGTCACATTTTGTGAGATGAGCAGCCATATAAATATGTTTAATAAATAATAAACTTTATTTTCATTAACTTCTAGCTGAAATTTAGTTTTTCATTCTGTTATAAGCAACAAAGGAACATATGGTTTTGAGTCTCCAAAAATGTTTGTTCAGTAAATCTCATTATATAAAATCTTTACAATGATTCATACTTTGATCACGACATTTGAGCACAATTAGTTTCCTTTGCAAATTATATCTATAAAGTTTATTTTATGCATTTTTCTGCTAAGGTTTCAATAGACCCTCAGAGATTCCATGACAAAAGACTGTAAGAAACTCTGTTCTAAGCATATAAATGCAATCATAAATGAAACCATCTTTTTATTTCATTGCAGGGTTCACGAGGCCCAGTAGGTCCCCCTGGCCGTGCTGGAAAACGAGGTTTGCCCGTATGTTCTCTATGGTTTTTTTTAAATGGAAATCTTAATTGTTTGAAAAATAGTTGTATTTTTGGTTAAAAATAAGTGCAAGTTTTGTATATCTGTATTTTAGAGCTCAATCTAACTGAAGCTTATGAAAAATAAATTAATAACTAAAGAATAAATAAATAAATAAATAAATAAATAAATAAATAAATAAATAAACAAATAAAATCTATTCATAGTAGATTCACCTGCACTGTATCTAGTTCCAGGTAGAAGATAGTCTCAAATATTCTTCATTGCAAATTTTAAATTTTCCAAATGTATTTATATAGATCATAAACAGTTGCAGGAGATTAAAGCCAAGAGGAAAAACCCACAATTATAGGTGGAGATTGTCTAAACATACATCTTCTCACTACCTATCAATCCACATTTTGGACAGCTTCGCACTATTCAATATATACAACACACACACACACACACACACACACACACACACACGTGACTGATATGCAATGTAGTAAAAAATAAATTATGTTGCAACTGTGTAGAGAGTGTATAGGGGTTATGGATATTCATTTAGGGAGCTGAAAATATGCAGTCTTATTTCACTGACGTCAATGGGAAATGGAGCATATTGCTAATGCCTGATTTGAAAAGCATAGAAACGGGCTTAGTTTTAGCTGGATTGTACCTTTATGTTTTATTTTTTATTTTATTTTGTTTTATTTTTCTAATTTAAGGGTCCCCAAGGTCCGCGTGGTGACAAAGGCGACAATGGTGATCGAGGTGACAGGGGACAGAAAGGCCATCGAGGTTTCACTGGCCTGCAAGGTCTCCCTGGACCTCCAGTAAGACATTATCTATATGTTTCTTTTACTCTTATTCCAGTTGTCCATGGGCAACTACCGTTTTTGTGCATAGATCATATTGCACTTTGAGCTACCTCTGCTTCCTTATTTATTGTGGTGGAACACTCCTTTTCTGGGTGATGCACTCATTCAGCTTTTAGAATCTCACATCACAAAGGCTCCAATGGCTGCCTTGTAAAAAAAATAAAATAAAAAAAGCAATAGCAATAGCACTTAGACTTATATACCACTTCACAGTACTTTACAGCCCTCTCTAAGCGGTTTACAGAGTCAGCATATCGCCCCCACTAATCTGAGTTCTCATTTTACCGACCTTGGAAGGATGGAAGGCTGTGTCAACCTTGAGCTGGTGAGACTTGAACTGCCAAAATGCTGGAAATTGGCAGTCAGCAGAATTAGCCTGCAATACTGCATTTTAACCACTGTGCCACCAAGGCTCATAAAAAAAAATTAACCTTGACTAATTGCCTGTCTCCACCCTCAAAATGGTGTATTTAGCTGGAGATGAAAAGGAAAAAAATATCAGTTCCTTTTAACTAGCTATTTATTTTAAATCCTTTAAAAGATTTTCTGGAGGTTTCTGCCATAGGAAAAATGCTGAGTGACTTTTTTATCAGCCAGAACAAATGTATGCAAGCTGCAATACATTATATAACACAATGGAAATGATTGCTTGATTTTTCTTTTGCTTTCATTGTGATCCAGTCTCTCCTGAAATCTGGAGTGTCTTCAAAATCATTTTGCTGTTAACAAGAGATTTATTGGAAAATATTGCTGATAGGGAGAATGAGGACTTATAGGAAAGAGTCTTATTATGTTGCCTTCCCTCTCCCTCTAATTTAGGGCTCTGATTTTCCAAGGTGGTTAGTAATCCTGGGAACCAAAACTCAAAACTACATTTTCTTGCAGTGGTTGGAGGCCAAGCTTGGCTGTCTTGGCTCTAATGTAATCTTAATCATGGGACTAATTGTCTATGATTTTAGAACTTCATGCAACTTTTTTTTTTGGCTATCTTCAAGTCATTGTGTTACGAATCAGAAATGCTGAGATGTTAAAGTAAAGAATAATAGGTCATCACTGGATACTCAAGATTGATGTATTCAAAACCACCATATCTTCTTCTTTAAAGATAAGATGTAACTTGAGAAAATGTAGACCATCCACACTGTGTTTTGCAGGGACCTACTGGTGAACAAGGCAGTGCTGGGATTCCAGGGCCATTTGGACCAAGAGTGAGTAAACCAGATGTGAAGTATAATATGGAAACAATTAAATCCCCTCCCCCCCAGTTTAAGTTTGCTGTTGTACAGATGGTGTTTGTTGATTTCAGAGTACAATTAATTTGGATAGGGATTGCAGAATTTTTTTTTATTAAACAAGGTTGTGCTTGAGGTCATTTACCGTCCTTAGTTCCTTTGTGTATGGATTTCTAAATATAATCTAGTATTTGGCAAAGATTTAGCTTTTGACAAAGATTTAGCTTTCAGTCCAAAAAAGGTTCTATCCCTCAAGATTTTTAAGCTTCAAGAACAATCTCTAATTTGCTGGTATCAACTAATGGCAACTTTGGTGCACATTAATGCGTACTTCTCTAATGGCCTTTAGTTATCTTTTCCTACACACAGACCTCAGTGTTCTTCATTTTTTATTCATATTATATCCTTTCCCAACTCCTTATGTCTTTCCAGTTTTGCACAGAACTCAGGCAAATTTTAAAGGGCCAACTTACAATATAAACAACTAAAATCTTAATATTGCTCTGATTTTAATTTTATCAGTGCTTTTATTGCTTACATTGGCTGGCTAGGATGTTTGAAAATTGGAACATTGTGGATTTTATCAGTGTCATTATAATTTTTAAGAAGCTTTAACCTATGGTTGACTATAACGTCTTAGAAGAATAAAAAGTGAATGAATCAAAATCTAAAATACTGGGTAACCATTTTCTCTTTGTGCCAAAAGGCATCAAATTAGATATCAGATAAGACTTCTTCAACCAACAGCTCCAGTTTATGAGTCAGCAACCAGAATAGGCTTTCTAAAGAATACATAAGGGGGGGAAAAGATCAGTTTCTGAGTTTCTTGGGGTCAACGGTTGAGATACAAATTTAAACTGGATTAAGATGTTGATGGATACTCAATGAAGACTGTGAACTTTTGATATCAGCAGTTTTCCCTGAAAAGGGAGAGACAAAAAGTGCAAAAATGAATGTGTGCACATGGGTGAATTTCTCTCTGTGTGTGTGTGTTGTGTGCATATGTAAAGAAAACCTCAGTATATTTCCATTCGAGCTTACCAAAACAAATGATTAAACTGAGGGAATTAGCAGAAGAAACAGCAACCCCTCCCAGATTTCTACTAGATTGTCATTGGAAATTTCAGAAAACAGATTCTGCCACATTAAAGTAACATAAAACTGGTCAGGGGTTTAGTGGCATCTAGGTTTCCAAGTTTCAAATCTCCCCCCCCCCCCAAATAAAGCTAAGCACAGCGATTTAGTATAGTTAGTGGAAGCAGCTGTTAAAAAGGGCAGTTTGAGCATAGTCCAACTTACCCACCTGCATCTTTTACCCTAGGACAGGAATGTCAAACTGCTGGCCCACGGGCCAGATGCTTCATGTGGAAGCCACACTCATCCCAGCTCTGGCAAGGGGGAAAAAGTCACGATACATCGCAACACATCATGTGACGTGGCGAGTTTGACACCTCTGCCCTAGGGGAAAGGCAACTTTATTATAATGTTTGAATAGCCCAGCAACAAGGAAGCTTCTCCCTGCAATGGCTTCTTGGGAGCAATTTTATGTCACAATTCACATTTTTTTTCTAGGAGCTCTGTGGAGTGCCCACAAGAAACACCTGATAATTATAATAGGAAGTCTTTGGGAAAGTAATGGTCACAGACTGTAGTGCAATTCTTTTAAAATAACTTAAACAAAGGGAGTAGGGCTCTAGGAATGCTTATTTGGTATTTATTCAGTCTCATCATTTAAAAAAAAACCCTGAGACAATATGGCTGAAAGGCCCTCATAGGTTCTCAGCCTATTGATGGGATTGAAAAAGAGAAGAATACTTTCGTTATCTAAGCATTTCAGCTGGTCAGTTAGAACTACCTCCTTCTGGGAGACAATATCTAAAAGAAACGAAGTTAGCAGATTCAGATGCCACAAAGGGTGCCTGTGCATTCAACTAATAAAGACTTGTAAGAAAGCCCATTCTTATTCTTTTCATTCTTAATCAGAAACATTTGTTACCTCATTCATCTTTGTGGTTCCCCACCAAATTAGTATTTTAGCATCACTCAGTTAGCATTTTTATCCCATGTCTCTTTTTATCATCTTCCCCAAAAATGTCAAGAGCAATTTATATACAGTTAACAAAAAAGGTACAATATTGAAGGGAAATGGAGGGGAGAGAGAGAAGAAGGAAAACAATCAGACTCAGCAATTGGTTATTGAGATTAAATAATAACTAGTAAATAATATGCAGTTGGAGCTTTTGATTCATTCACGCATTGTGAGCATTAGCAGAGCCAGTTTGCAATTATCTTGTGGAAAGTTGAGAAAGGCCAGAGGTATCATTTAGTTGAAAAGGAAGGAAATTATTTATGTGCCCTTATTGACATGATAAATATGAACTTTTGCTTTTAATATAGGGTCCCCCCGGTCCAGTTGGACCTTTAGGTAAAGAAGGAAATCATGGGCCGCATGGACCAGTTGGGCCTCCTGGTGTAAGAGGAACTTTAGGAGAAGCAGGACCTGAGGTAAATAATGGGGAATTGGTTCAGTCAGAGAGAGGAACAGTTATTTCCATTGAATATCCTATAAGCTTGTATGAGTCAAACTGCATGCCATTTTGGAAGAAACCACATCTTCTTTATAAATGCAGGGCACCTGATCTGGATTGAGAATCTAGTGAGGCACGCATCTGACCATTTGCGCCTTGTTTTAGGAAGCAACCCAGATCAGTTTTTTTGTCCTTGTCATTTGCACCACCAATTTGCTTGCTTAATGCATCACTTTTAAATGATGACAGGGGTAATAGAAAAAATCTAGATCCAAATCACATCAGCCAATAAAGGAGCAAAAAGCTCTCCTGTGCCTCCTATCCTATCAAGATTAGATCTTCTAAACTTAAAATAAAAGAGTAAAATCTACTTCAAATTATGTTTGATGCCTGGTGATTTCATACGGACATTTATGTGGTTTTCATGACAGTACAGGTGGTCCTCGACTTACAACATTTAGTGACCATTCGAAGTTACAACAGCACTGAAAAAAGTAACTTATGACCATTTTTTACACTTATGTTGCATCCCCATGGTCACATGATCAAAATTCAGACTCTTGGTAACTGGTTCATATTTATGATAGTTACGGTGTCCTGGGGTCATGTGATCCCCTTTGGTGACCTTCTGACAAACACAGTCAATGTGGTAAGCCAGCTTTACTTAACCATGTTACTCACTTAAAAACTGCAGTGATTCACTTAACAAATACGGTAAGAAAATTCATAAAATGGGGCAAAACTCACTTAACAAATGTCTCACTTAGCAACATAAATTTTGGGCTCCATTGTGGTCGTAAGTCGAGGACTACCTATACTACAAAAATGTTTCACTATTGCCTCTGCTCAAGAATAAAAAATAAGGGGAAAATGGTGACTGCTTATTCTGAGAAGAAAAAATACATAAAATTGTTAGTTCAATGAATTTAAGCCTTGGCTGTATCAATTACTTATTGGGGAAGGGTGTTCCAAATAATCATTCTTAATCTATGTACAGGTATTAATCAATTCGAACTACAATATTCTATTACTGAAACAATGTATTCCTTTGCCACTGAAATTATTGATGCAAATTGGGTAGCTAAAGGTACACATTCCTTCAGCTAACCATCTGTCTGTCTGTCTGTCTGTCTGTCTGTCTGTCTGTCTGTCTGTCTGTCTGTCTGTCTGTCTGTCTGTCTGTCTGTCTGTCTGTCTGTCTGTCTATCTGTCTATCTGTCTATCTATCTATCTATCTATCTATCTATCTATCTATCTATCTATCTATCTATCTATCTATCTATCTATCTTGTATAGCTGCCTATGTTAACCAGTAACTCTAGTTATAATGATTGGAACTACTATCCAGTTCTTGTAATTTTGTGTCCCAGATATTACAATCCTATATTACTGCTTTTTGTGTGTAGGGTCCTCCTGGTGATCCCGGTCCTCCAGGCCCACCAGGTCCCCCCGGGCATCTTACTGCTGCAATTGGTGACATTATGGGACATTATGATGATGGTCTACCAGACCCACTACCAGAGTTCACTGAAGATGAAGCTGCTCCAGATGACAGCAATAAAACAGATCCAGGAGTCCATGCCACACTGAAGTCATTGAGTAGCCAGATCGAAACAATGCGCAGCCCTGATGGATCTAAGAAGCACCCAGCCCGTACTTGTGATGATTTAAGATCATGTCATCCATCCAAAAAGAGTGGTAGGTGTATCTTTCTTTGTTTTTATTTTAAACAAACAGTCTTCAAATGTGTTATACATATTTATGGAAGGCAAATATAACCAGGGTCTGGAAGGACTACATTATGAGGAATAGTTGGAAGAATTGTTAGCCAGAAAAGAGAAGATTGAGGGGAATGTGACAGCTCTCTCTCTCTTTTTAAAATATGCTTTATTGATTTTTAACATATGCCTTAATATCTGCTAAACATCGTGTTGTCTGGGTTAGTGTTTAAAAAACAATAACAATTAATTTCTATAATTCTATAGTCCATATAATAACTTTACTTGATTTCCTCTTCTTCCAATAATATACTCTTTAGCCAACCTTAAATTAATAGTTCTTATTTAAATGACAATTAAATATAAACATTTTTCTCATGTTTCTGCAAATAATAACCACATCAGTATGAAGCTTCTTTTCATTGATCATCTTGATTGCCTCATCATAAATCCTGTTTACATTCTTATTTAAATTTGTTTTCCCCACAGTATTCAAAACATTCTTACTGGTTAAGATTTTCTCACAATTAGTTACACTTAAGTATTTAAATCTTTTTTCTCATACAAGCCATCACATTTTTACATTTCTCATATCTTAAAAGAAAATAAGAGCAAAAAGAAAAAAAAAACAAAACAGAGAAAACATTTCTTTTATATAAACCATCCCAACATTTTTATATTTCTCATGTCAAAAAAAAAACAAAACACAAAAGAAAAAAGAAAGAAGGCATACTATATTGCTTTAGGGGCGCATCCCTCTTAAACTAATCTTCATTTATATTCAAAATCTTTCTATTTCTTTAACCATATTCAAACAAATGTTTAATTTTTAAATAATCCCTCTTATAATTCCCATCATCTAATTTCTTGATTCTCACTTTAGCCTTTTTTTTTTTTGCCCAACATCTTTCTTGTTCAGTATGCTTCAATGAATCAAAGAGTCTTCCCATAAACTTATAAATGTTATTGCAGGTACAAAAGGCAAAACAGGTAAGATGTTTTTATAGGAAGGTTTTGCCCCTTCGTATTCATTGAAAATCTTTTCCTTTTTGTCTTTCTTGATTTTATTTATTATTTTTTCTCTCTCAAGATCTCGTTGTTCTCCTGGCAAAATCCATTTTACCAATTTTTTTTTCTTGTCCTCAAACTTATTTTGTAATCTTAAAGTATAGTTTGTCTTTTCTATGTCCAGAGTTCCCTGTAGATTTTTTTCCATCTGGGTTAAGTCATATTTCCTAGTACTGTTAAATTCCATCTTGAAATCTCTCTCCTCTGTCTCATAATCAGTTGTCTGTTTTCTCTGCTCACTCTCTATTTTATTTTCTGAGAATTTTTATGTTGTAAAGTTAAATTCTGGGAAAGATTGAGGGCAATAGAAGAAGGGGACGACAGAGAATGAGGTGGCTGGATGGAGTCACTGAAGCAGTAGGCTTGAGCTTAAATGGACTCCAGAAGATGGTAGAGGACAGGAAGGCCTGGAGGAACGTTGTCAATGGGGTCGCGATGGGTCGGACACGACTTCGCAACTAACAACAAAGTTAAATTGGAGATGTGTTTATTTATGTTTTCAAGGTTATGTTTAATTTCCTTTTGGTTTGAGATTATTGTTGTTTGGATTAGTTGCAACATAGCACAGATCTCCTTCTGGAAAGTATTTGTTTTTTCTTGGTATATTCTTTCTACAGATCTCTGGTTTTCCATGATAGCCAAAAATCAGGGGTTTCCTTTCTCTGCAGATGGCTTTAGAATCACAGTTGAGTTAGTATTTGTAATCCAGAAAGGTCAATTCTTTTTTTTTTTAGAGTTTATAATTCTCACTTTATAGAAAGCCCAAGATGTTTCCTTTTTTTAAATCACAGCTGTTCTTTGTTATTAAGATATTGCCAGTCTCTGTAGTTGAGCAGCTGTTGTAATATTTTCATCCACCACTAGATGTCAGCACCAGTTCTTTCAGTAATCAACACTTATTTACTTCTGTTTTGATGATATAAAAGGAAAATCTTAACAGATTCCACCGATTTCAAACTTATCCAAATTAAGTCTTATATTCTTTTTATTTCAATATATTTCTATTCCTCCTGAAA
Organism: Protobothrops mucrosquamatus; assembly: GCF_001527695.2. NCBI lineage: Eukaryota > Metazoa > Chordata > Lepidosauria > Squamata > Viperidae > Protobothrops > Protobothrops mucrosquamatus. The sequence continues at coordinate 234,743 of NW_015386201.1, read as the reverse complement.
GGTTTAATTTGCCGCTTCTGTCTGCAGGAGGGTGGGGCAAAAGTCCCCCTCCTTCTCACTTTCTGAGGCTTTTTGCTTCTTGGGTTTTTTTCCCTAAGAAATCAATTTCCACATAGAAGAGATAAAATTGCTGTTCTTACCCAGTTCTAAACACGTTGTTTACAGTCAGCTTGGAGTAATACTTTTGGACTTCAGTTTCTTGTAGCTTGGGCTAGACTTGGAAGTTGAGCTAGCTTCTTCTGCCGATTTCTGGAGGGCTTTTCCCAAACCGATCGGATCAACCACCATCTCTCTGCAATCAGCGGGACTTCCCCCCTTCTGTGTTGCCTCTACGGGGCAACTTCAGGCCCATTAGGGTCCCCTGGCAGGCAGAAATCAGCCGTAGGGAGCAGAGCCCCATGATCCCTTGGCTGCTGTGCTACTGCACAAAACCAGAAGTCCATGACAGCTCTCTTCTAGTATCTGAAGAGGTGTCATACAGAAGACAGACTAGAATTGTCCAAATTGTTCCAGGTGATAAAAAGCAATAAGTGCAAGTAAGTTTAAGTTACAGGAAAAGATTTCAGTCGGACACTCAACAAAATATATCTAATAGTAATAGTTCCTTATTGTTGAATAATGGAATAGGCTGCCTTAAGTTGCTGGACTTGTTTAAACAGAGGGTGGGTAACCATCTGTCAGGAATGTGCAGTTGTAGATTCCAACATTGAGCGGAGGATTGGATTACATGATTAGATCCCCTCCATTCATAGGTTGGTCTTATTATCACATCCTCTTTGTCTTCACTTTGTATTTTTATTTTATCTTCACCAGAGTAAAGGAACTAAAATTTAATGAGCCTGATACAAGATAGCCAGAACATAAGTACTATAAAGGAGGCAGTCATAAAAGATGAAATATATAAGAAATCTTATTCAGATTGTCCAAATATGCACTAATATTATTTGATACGTAATAAATGCTTCCAAGGAAAAGAATTGTTGTAAGAGTTGTCAGCACAAATTAAGAAAAGTAGGCCAAAAATGATGGATTTGTCAGATAATTAAGCCAATTCTACTCTTACTTGCCCAAGTCTTAAATGTAAGGGAAATTATTTAATTATGAATAAAGAAAGATAATATTACGGTTGATACAGACATAATTATAATTATTACTATAATAAAGTTGGAAGGGATCTTGGAGGTCATCTAGTCCAACCCCCTGCTCAGGCAGGAAACCCTATACTATTTCGGACAAATGGCTGTCCAGTCTCTTCTTAAAAACTTCCAGTGTTGGAGCGTTCACCGCTTCTGGAGGCATTTTGTTTCACTGGTTAATTGTTCTAACTGTCAGGAACTGAAAAGGCTGTAATGTTACAAATGCAGTTTAAATTAGCCCAAGTTTGAAATATTGGACAATAAAAATTAAGAATTTGAATATTAGTTTAGCTATTTTTGGACACCAAGTTTCTGCAGACTATCAAGTCCTCTTCCAATACCTTCTCTTTTACCTTTTTGCTACATCATCACAGCCCTGGATCCTTGAACAATTGATATCAAATTCAAATACATTGCTTGAACATATGCATGTTTATTTATTATTAGATGTGCACATGATTGCAGTTTTAAACTTGAATAGGAAGGAAAGTACATTGAAGTTATGCTGTGTCCTTAATTGAAATTGGACTGTAACACAGAGAAGCAAAAATTGGCTTGTTATATTTTAAGATTTCCTGTTTTGCTTTCACAGGAGAATACTGGATTGACCCTAATCAGGGCTGTGTAGAAGATGCAATCAAAGCATTCTGCAACATGGAAACAGGAGAATCGTGTATAGCTGCAACACCAGCTATTATTCCACGTAAGACGTGGTGGACAAGTAGGTCATCTGATCTAAAACCAATATGGTATGGACTTGATATGAACAGAGGTTCACAGGTAACTAATCTGAATTTTCTTGGTATTTATTTCAGTTATTATTTTGGAATAAACATATGCAGCTTAGTCTAATCCTGGACTTCCTTATTACAACATGCAGCCATGTTTTTGCTAATTCTATCCCACCCATGTTTCAGCAATTGCTGTCATATGCATTTCCCATTAACATAAAACTTACCATGCAGTTTTCCTTTATATACATGTACAGTATGTGCATGCATCTATGTTTCCAGACATATTTTTGTTTTCAACTTGGCCATATTAGTTTTTTACTGCAGCTTCCCTAATTATATGTTTTTAATATGCCACTTCCCCAGGTATATACATTTTTATGCAATGATTGAGCCAATAATTATGTTGAGATATATGCTAGCAGGTTCTCTAAATTACATTCTGACTTTGCTACAACAGATTTAATGTTGGTGGAATTTCAATTGGAAAGATACCCATAATGGATGCTTCATACCCTTAAATCGAAAGGGAATTAAATATTTCCTTATAATTCACTTCAATAATTAAAGAAATATTTTGGGTACACACAGAAATACACATATTTAAATGAAATTCATGTGTACAAAATTAAAAGCATCAAAATACATACATATGTGTACATCAAGACACAAATAGCTTAAAATATATCTACTGTATATCTATAAAGTCAAAAGCATTAAAACATACATATTTTTGGAGGTATAATTAGCAGCTTTAAAATAAAAAAAATCCTACTTGCATTTTCCTGGCTTTTTCTTCACACAATCTTTGGCTGTTAGAAGAGATCTGTCTCACAAGCATAGTGGTCATAAATTATCTGAACCCTGGTGAGAATGTGATTTCTTTTTAATTAAAAAAAAAGCACAATAGAAGAGTACAGAGGTTTAGAGGGGGAAAAGTAGTAATTACAAAACAAAAAACAAGAAAACCAAAAACCATCTGCACTTCAAACTGGGTGTGTTTGTCTGTTAGGCAGTTGTTATAGCCACCATGCTAGGAAAGATAGATTGCTGTAACAGAAGCTGCCATGGACTTGATTTAGGAATAACAGAGAAAATGAAATGAAAGTCAATCAAAATACAGAGGTTGCCTTAGAACCGTGTTTCTCAATGCTGGTAACTTGAAGATATGAAGAGTTTAGAAAGTAAAGTCCACACATCTTCAAGTTGCCAGTGTTGTGGAACACTGGTGTAGAGGAAAGCAAAGCTCAGTAAAGCAAACCAGACAGGACTATTTGAAAATAGAACCAAACAATTGGGGGGGGGTGTCCCCTTCCCAGTGTGTGTGGGAGTGAGCATTGGGCAACATATCCATTCTTGCCCCCTAAAGTTGTTGCTTGTTTGAACTGGTGACAAATCAACCTGGTAGTCTAGTCAAGCCTTTAATTATTAATTTGTTTAGCTATGATATTTATATTGTCTCTTCAATTATTTGTTTACTGCTCTTCATCTTAATGCATTAATTAATGAAAACACTGTACACTGGACTAGAATGAGTTTTCTTCAGCTTTAGTTTTGGTTTATTTAATTTAACTAGTCACTTAAAAAACATGTAATTTTAATCTCTAAGGAGGTTTCAATATTCTGGTTCCTGGAGCTCTGGACTAAAAAGGCAAGAAACTAAATTACTGACATAGAGCAACGTAGGGGTAGGGAACCAGCATGGCTGGTTCAGGAATTCTGGGTATTGAAGTCCACAAATCATAAAAGAGCCAAAGTTCCCTATCCCTGGTATAGTGGAAGGGACCATCTAGGCAGCTGAATCTGATCCATTGCTTCGGGTTTAGAGAGAATGGATAGTTCCTAATATGGGAAGAACTTTGCATAGCCCTACTATAAGTATAAAGATTTTACTTTTCCTGATAAGGCAATAAGGAAGGGAAAACACATTGCCTTCCTTCTAAAACTCATATTGGGTCATTTGTTTCTGTAGCTGAGCCTGTCCAAATCTACAACAAGCTATTACAGGAAGATGCAGGAATATCTGACAAGGTTGAAGTGCCAACCTATCTGAGGAAGGGTATTAAACTTTTCAAGAAATTGTAAAAATAATAATAATAATGCCTCCTTCTTTCTTCATTTGTAGTTCGTTTATGGCGATAATCAATCACCCAACACAGTAATCACACAAATGACTTTCCTGCGCTTACTCTCTAAAGAGGCCTCTCAGAATATCACCTATCATTGCAAAAACAGTATAGGTTACATGGATGACCAAACTAAAAACCTAAAGAAGGCTGTGGTGCTGAAGGGAGCCAATGACCATGATATCCGAGCTGAGGGAAATAACCGTTTTAGATACACTGTCATTTCTGACACCTGCTCTGTAAGTCTTTTTAGCAATGAATTAATGTTGGGGCATAAACTGAATATTTGGAGTGTGTGTGTGTGAGGAAAAAAAATTGTCACAGCTCTGAATTCCAAATTAATGTATAGCAATAGAAGAGGCTGGAAAAGAATGGTGGTTCCAGAGCTGATTTCTCTTTATAATTTGCTGCTTGAGCAAGTAGAAAGGTCCTAGGTAGGTGCTGGGTATCAGGACCAAAAGTGAGAGGAAACATCTTGATTTATTGTTGTGGTATCCAGAGAAAGGATTGTAGTACTATTCTATTGTACAGCATCAACTAACTGATAGTTATCTACCTGTTAACCAAAGTAAAAGCAGGGTTGCACCTATCAAATCACTGTATATACAAAGGGTCTGAACTGGAATGATGTTTATTAATGAGATCTTGTATAGAATGTAATAATTAGCTTGCTGTGGTTTTCTTCTCGATATTCAAAGAATCCAACTGATAATCTTGTTTTTCTTTTTCTCTTTTGATTTGTTCTTCCAGAAACACAATGGGAATGTGGGCAGCACAGTCTTTGAATACAAAACACAGAATGTGGCACGGTTACCTATCATTGATATTGCCCCAGTAGATGTTGGAGGCGCAGACCAAGAATTTGGAATAGAGATTGGACGAGTTTGTTTTGTGTAAAAAAGTAAAGAAGCAAATAAGTAAATACTTAAATAAATAAATAAATGGGTTTATCTTTTCAAAAGCATTGGGGATGACAGCAGCAGCAACAGAACACAAGAACTTAGACTGAGTGAAGTTAATCCTGAGACTCTTGAAGTTACGGCTGATATTGCAGTCAGCATTGTATATAACAGTTCTTTCTAACTCCCTGGCCTTCTTTAGTGTATTTATTTTACTTACAAATCTTCAGTCTCACTGCCTAAGTCAACATTTTAATGAAGTAAATCCTATTTTAAAATGACAAGTGACCACACATGTATCTAAAACAATTCAAAATTAATCTTTGTTTCCTATTTAGAAAAGGTAATCCTGATTTTTGGAGGTTCTGCTCAACTTTAAAAAGAGCAATTTATATAATAGAAGTATGGTGAACAGCAGTAGGAAATAAGTAAAAGATTCAGACGTTCACCATGTCAAAATTACCAGTCCATCAATGCAGCGCCATAGGGTACCTCCATGGTCAGTCCTGGCCCTGTGTTTAAAATGTTGTGGCATCTGTATGAACCCATATTATTCTGTTTGTCAACTGGACCACTTTATTTCCAGCTCAGCAGTTGTGAATTTCAAATCACAGTTGAAACAATTTCCCTTTTGATATACAGATGTTTTGAAAAGTGGCTTCCCTTTGGTGGCATCACCCCAGTTCTGAACTCATCCAGTATTTCCCAATCGAGGTTCAGCCACTGTGACATCTTAACAAAATGTTATTATCTTGCTTTAAAATACAACAGAGGGACACTGCACAGCCCTTTCCCAAGAAACCATTATGATACGGAGAAATGCAGACCACATGAAATTCAAAAGTGTTGGGGCATTGTTTGAATATCATATTTTGCTGCCTGATCAGATAGATAGTACAGAGACTGGTTCAGGAGTAGCTCATGGTTTCAAGACCAAGAATGGTGAGAAGGATCCAAGGGTCAGCTTCAAATAGATTATTGGGAACTTGGAAATGAAAATGGTGGCAAAAATCCATAGATTGCAACAACAACAAAATGATCTTGTACTGTCTATTTGGAAGCAACTCCCACTGAGTTCAGTGGACTTTGTTCCTGGATAAGTAGTTATAAGTTTGCCAGGCAGTAGATACTAGAAGATGGCTACATTCTTGAGGAAGATCATTATTCATATAATTGAAGCCACTCCCTAAAAATGTGTTTCTGCAATCAGTCATAGCAGATGATGAAAATGAATCAGTCTTCCTCAACATGATGCACTCCAGGTTGGATGTTGGATGTTAAATCCTTTAATTCAGCAATCAGCAGGGAAACTAAACATCTGGACAATAGGTTGGGAAAAATTGAAGAAGATAATGTTTATGTTTTTAATGTTTTAATTGTAAGGTTCCCAGAGCTCAGAGTATGTTATCTCACTCAATACATTTATAATTCCCCCAAATTATTTTCCAAAATAAGTTTCAGAATCAACACTTAAAGATTTTGTTTGATGAGAGGATTAGTTGTTGACTTAATGAGCAGCAAACCTCTAGTGAACAATTATTCCTTGAAAGTAATGAACTGTAGATTATTACATTTTGCATGTGGTCAAAGCTGAAATTTCTAAATGACTTCAGGTAACATCAGAATTCCCGTAATGTAGCCTTTCTCTATCTGAGCATCTTCTAAGTAAGTTTGTTTCCACTCCGAGAATTCCCAAGCCAGCAGGGTCATTATTAAGAATTCTGATAGTTGGAGTGGACACAACACAGATATTATGGAAGGCTGCTACAACTTCTTCAAGTGTATTGTCCACTTGTGTGTGTGTGTCATTTATTCCATTGTATTAATCCCAAATCAGGTATTAACATAAATATTAGAGTTTTACTGTGGCTGAGAGAAATGTTTCACTCAATAACTGGTCATGCATCATCAGAAATTGTGACATTGCATGTCTTGATTTATTAGGACAAACCAATGGTCCATCATTTCTTAGCATGAGCTACCTCATCTCTAGAAGCTGGGATGCATTTAATAATCTAGTGTTAATTCTAGATACAACAAGGTGCTATGCTTCTGTTATAATTCCAAGAATGGAGATACACAGGGCAATATAATAATGAAGTAATAATAATTATTAAAATGTTTTCTTTATGAAAAAGGGAATGGTGCTAAAATGGTTTCTGTACAATCCTGCAAAATAAATTTATTGTCATCAACCTTTTCTTTTTTTTAATAGAATTTAAATACTATATTTTTGGTGTCTGGGAAAAATTCTTATACATTGCGTTTTTCCTCTTATGGTTTTATGATCTACAGAACGGGGTGTTCATCACCGTATTTTTCTTTCCATGGAGCATGTGGCAACAAGACTAGTTCTTCAGTTGGCTTCTTTGTTGAAGACCTATGTTCTCCTGTTTCTTGTTTGTTTGTTTTTCTAAATAAACACATACACCCACACCCACAAAAGAAAAGCCATACGCATAGCTTTATTCATGTATCTTTGCAAAGCATTTAATTAAATACAAGTTTCATGTTGAGTAATGGCTTCCTTTGTGTAGAGTCCTTCTGACAATTTAATCTATTTCTAAGGAAAGGCAACAGGATCCTGTGTGTGTGGATTGTGCGTGGTAGAGTGTGTGTTTGCTATGTTATCTGTAAATTCAAAATGTAGCACCCAAAGCACTTAATAAATTAAATATTAAAGGGAATTTTGAGTGACAAGTGTTTGTGGTAGTGCTTAAAAGAGTCAAGATGATTTCCATCAAACACATACCTGGAAGCTTAGGATTGGACAAGTCTGGCTTTAGAACTTTGAAATTTAAGATTTATCAATGTTGTTGAATAAAGTATTGTGATAAAACCAGTGTCTCAGTTTAAATCACAGCATATATTTCAGGGAAACCATATGGGCTTTTCCCAAACTAGATAACAATGCTTAAATTATGGTAGAATCAAAGGAAATGATTGTTCATCCATGAGCATGTCAGTATAGATGTCAGTATAGATACTGGGACAACTGCATACTGTGAACTGGAAAGTTTGAAGGTTCATGGTGTCTGTACTTCAACCTAATTATATCATAAATCTGAGTTTACAAGTCATGTCTTAGCACAATCATAGTTTATTGAATAACACATAGGTGACTGGATTACACATCATGCCAGGCAGTTAACCATGTGTTACAGTGGCAAGGTTAGCACAATATGCTAAAATAAAATTTTAAATAAGCCACATTATAATTTGATGTGATGTACACATTATACTTTGATGTGCTGTAACAATCCAGCAACTAAGAATTCAGGATAATGTTAGGATTTCTACCTGGGATTAAGTTGATCTGAGGTTCTTTATGAAATGATACTGATTTTATGACCACAAACCCAACACTGAATTCCCTGCATTATTTCTTTTATAATTATGGAATAGGAAGAGCACACAGCTGTTCCATGCTAATGCAAAAGCCACTTGGTCATACTTTCCTGCCCTGTCATTACTTATAGAGTGAAGAAAAAACAAAACAAAACAATAAGAGTTCCCAGGTAGCCTCCTGTATAATGGAAAAGATTTAGTGCTGAAAGCAGCTGCAAAACAAAGGCTGCAACTCATCCAATTTGATCTTCTTCCCCGTGTAGGAGGCATCAAAGAAAATTGGGAAGATTTAAACATGCCTTCAGTGGGAGAATCTACTGAGAAAAGCACAACATGTTTATCAGATTCAATCTCTTGTAATTAAGCTACTTTTCCTCTTCCATACCTATTCTCAGATGGAACATGGGATAAAGAATTAAGATATGGTTACGATACAAGCACCTATGATGAGATCAATGCGGTCTACGGGTTACAGCATTAGTTTAGAAGCAGAGAGACCTAAATTCCAGTCCATGGTCAGCAACATAAACCATGGAACAGTCACCCTTGTCAGCTTAACCTGCATCACAGTTTTGGGTTTTTTGAGGGTTAGATGGGGAAAAAAATGAGATGAGGAAACACTAGTGATATTACCTGGAGCTTCTGAATGAAAGGTGAGATGTAAAGCAAAAAAAAAAAAAAAAAGCAGAGGAACTTTCAGAAAAGAAAATGGAAGCTTCTTTGATTCAAGATTCTCTTCCCTTTGGGCATAAACAACACAGGTGCTTCAGCTGGAAGTCAAAGAAATAACCGCCCGGCCGCCCTCTTCAGGGTGACCCGCTCTCTCCTCCAGTTGAGGGAGGGAGGGGATCCCCTGGAGGGGAGGGCCGAGGACTTTGCGCAATATCTGTATGACAAAGTCGCTCGGATCCGAGAAGGCCTTGACTCTGACTGGGTGGCCCCGGGGGAGGAGACGGGAGCAGGTCTTGAGACTGTTGTATGGGA
>NW_015386201.1:223358-224598 GCF_001527695.2 Protobothrops mucrosquamatus | reverse complement strand
CCCATCGGCCGGTACGCTCCCACAGAGTGGGTCTCCTCAGGGTGCCGTCAGCCAGACAGTGCCGGCTGGCGACCTCCAGGGGGAGGGCCTTCTCGGTGGGAGCTCCCACCCTCTGGAACGAACTACCCCCAGAGATCCGGGTGATCCCGGATCTCCCCTCCTTCCGCCGCGCCCTAAAGACATGGCTCTTCCAACAAGCAGGATTGGCCTAGGGGAATTTTTAGTGGGGTTTTAAGAGAAATGTTAACTATATAGGCCACAGTAAATATTTCTTTTTAATCAGGTTTTAAATTGGGTATTTATTGTTGTACTTGTTTTATAAGGCTGTCAGCCGCCCTGAGTCCGTAAGGAGAAGGGCGTGATAAAAATTGAATAAATAAATAAAATAAATAAACATGGGTGACCTTCACCAGGTAGGAGTGACACTCTGGTTGGTTCATCTAAGCCCCATGTGCTAGTTTTTCCTACCATTTTTAACCAGTGCAAAAAGAATAATTCCAGTAAAGATCAGATTCCCTGTAGATTAGTCAACAAACTCTTGATTCCTTCAAATACTCCACGTTTTCTTAAAGTTCACTTGTTTGATGTACTGGTTTATAACTTTGAAATGTTACCAACTGTGAGCAAATGTGGACCCAGGGCTTGATGTGGCAAAGATGGCAATTGTAGGCCTATGGAATTTGGAGATGTTAGTGGCAGCTTTTCAAGTTCAGCATTCATGACAGAATTTACTAGGGCCACCTAGCTTTGGATTTAGAAAGTGGATAGTGAGAACTTAGTGTCCAAACCAGTCAATGATCTGCTGAATTAAATTCCTCTGTCAGTTCTTTTTTTCTCTCTCTCAAATGTGTAACCCACATTAAAAATCACTGCAGCTTAGTTTGCACATGAAGGACAGCATCTTGATGATACATTGATGAAACTCTTGTTTCAGACTCTTCCCTTATTGCGATTCAGCTTAATCCCAGAATTATGATGGACATAAACAATGATTACTTGTGAAATTTGGCATGCTGCTCCAACCTTTATAGAAGTTAAATTAGAAGCTGAAGAAATGGTCCAACAAATTAAAAGAGCAAAACAAAACTTTTTTGAAAATGTTAATAAGCCGGGTAGATGGTTAGTCTATAAATTGAAAAAAGAGAGAGAAAAAACAGATAAACAAACTGCAAGATGTGAGAGGTGATTTACAATGCCAAAATGATACAATAAAATAAATAAATAAATAAATAAATAAATA